>NW_027601628.1:0-97642 GCF_053455715.1 Rhinoraja longicauda
AGAGCAGAGAGGGAGAGGAGAGAGAGAGAGAGAGAGAGAGAGAGAGAGAGAGAGAGACAGAGAGAGAGACAGAGAGAGACAGAGATAGATAGATAGATAGAGAGAGAGAGAGAGAGAGAGAGAGAGAGAGAGAGAGAGAGAGAGAGAGAGAGAGAGAGAGAGAGAGAGAGAGAGAGAGAGACAGGCCTAGTGCTTGTCCTACATGCTGGAGAATCTCAGGAAACCTTTCTCGTGGAATTTTGGAGGCTTTGAGAAGATCCGTTGTCACCGGAACTTTGAGGATGGGTTTCCCTGGTATTCTGATCCTGATTGGAGATTGTGGACCTCCTGGTATGGTTCTACACGTTGGAGGACCTCAGGAAACCTTTCTCGTGGAATTTCGGAGGCTTTGAGAAGATCCGTTGTCCCCGCGACTTTCAGGGATGGGTTTTCCCGGACTTCCGGCCCAGGTGGGAGATCCTGGACATCCTGCGTGGCCTTGGAAGCCGGGCAGTTGCGCGCCTGATGGCCCCGCAGGCCCGAGGGGGCCTTGAACGCCTGCCCGCAGTCCCGGCAGGCGAAGGGGGGCGCGCTTGGAGTGCGTGTGCCCGTGACGCGCCAGCTCGTACGGGTAGAGAAAGACCTTGCCGCAAACCTCGCAGGAGTGGCGGGTCGGGGCGGCCCGGTGGCGGCTCTGATGCTTCAGGAGGTAGGACGCGATCTTGAAGGCCTTCCGCACAACGTGCACGTGAATGGGGTGGAGTCGGTGTGCGTGTGCTGGTGCTGGGCCAGGTAGTGCGGCCTCTTGAAGGCCTTGTCACACAGCGGGCAGGCGTAGGGAGCCTCGTCGGTGTGCGTCAAACGGTGGCGGAGCAGCTCGTAGGAGCTGACGAAGCCTTTCCCGCAGGCCGGGCAGCTAAATGGCCGCTCGTCGGTGTGGGACCGCTGGTGGCGGATGAGGTGGGAGGCCCGGCTGTACGTGCGCCCGCACTCCCTGCACTCGTAGGCCCCGCGCACGCACCCCTCCGCGTGACGGGTCTGCCGGTGCTCCTGGAGTAGGCCCGAGGCTTCGAACGTCAGGCGGCAGAGGGCGCAGTGGAAGGGGCCGCCCGCCTGGTGGCCCAGGACGTGGTGGTGGGCCAGGGCCGCGCGGTCGGAGAAGTTTTGCCCGCAAACCGCGCACTTCGGGGGGTGCCGTCAGCGGTTTCGGGCCTAGCGACGGTCAAGGAGCCTGATTTCGGCCCGCAGTGGTGCTTGCGATGCTTCCGGAGGGTCCCCGGGTCGCGGAAGGCCTTCCCGCAGGCCGGGCAGGGGTAGGGCCTCTCCCCGGTGTGCCCGTAAACGTGTCGCGCCAGGTGGGCCGAGCGGCTGTAGCCTTTCCCGCACACCCGGCAGCGGAAGGCTTGCGGCGGGGGGGGCCGTGGGAGCCGCGCAGGTGGAGCGCCAGGCCACGGGCGCGGGCAAAACGCAGCTGGCACACGGGACAGTGGTGGGCACGGCCTGAGACAGGAGGGAGAGAAGGGGGGAGAGGGAGAGAGAGAGAGAGAGTTAAGAGTTGACACATTTCGGGCCTAAATTTGAGGCTTCAGAGGCAAGGGGGAGAGAGAGAGAGGTTCAAGAGTTGACGCATTTCGGGCCTACATTTTAGGCTCCAGAGGCGAGGAGGAGAGAGGTTGACGCATTTTGGGCCTAAATTTTATGCTCCAGAAACGAGAAGGGAGAGGGAGAGAGAGAGAGAGAGAGAGAGAGAGAGAGAGAGAGAGAGAGAGAGAGAGAGAGAGAGAGAGAGAGACAGAGACAGAGAGAGAGAGAGAGAGAGAGAGAGAGAGAGAGAGAGAGAGAGAGAGAGAGAGAGAGAGAGAGAGAGAGAATTGATGCATTTTAGGCTCCAGAGGCGAGGGCGAGAGGGAGAGTTAATATTGTGTTAGAAAAGGAGAGAGAGAGAGAGAGAGAGAGAATATATTGTTAGAGAGAGAGAGAATTCCAGGCCTAGCGACAGTTCAGAAGCCTGCGGGAGATTATGCGATTGGCCTGGGAGAATTCCGGGCCTAGTGACAGCCGAGAAACCAGCAGGAGTTTGTGGGATCGAGCCTGGGAGAATTTGGGGCCTAATAATTGCTCAGAAGCCTGGCAGAACTCCTGGGGTCGAGCCTGGATTAATTCTGGGCCTAGTGACATTTCAGAGGCCTGTGGGAGTTTGTGTCATCGGGCCTGGGAGAATCGGGGCCTTGCGGGAGCCTAGAAGCCTGCGGGAGTTTTTGGGATCGAGCCTGGGAGAATTCCGTGCCTAGTGATAGTTCAGAAGCCTGGGAGAATTTGGAGCCTAATAATTGTTGAGAATCCTGGCAAAGCTAGTGGGATCGGGCTTGGGAGCATTCCGGGCCTTGAGAGAGCGTAGAAGCCTGCGGAAGTCCGTGGGATCGGGCCTGGGAGAATTCCGGGCCTAGTGGCAACCGAGAAGCCTGTGGGAGTACATGGGATCGGGCTTGGACGAATTCTGGGCCTAGCTACAGATCAGAAGCCTGGGAGAATTTGGGGCCTAATGAATGCTCAGAAGCCTGGCACAGCTTGTGGGATCGAGCCTGGTAGAATTCGGGGCCTAGCGGGAACCTAGAAGCCTGCGGGAGTTTGTGGGATCGAGCCTGGGAGAATTTGGGGCCTAATAATTGCTCAGAAGCCTGGCAGAACTCCTGGGGTCGAGCCTGGATGAATTCCGGGCCTAGTGACAGTTCAGAAGCCTGTGGGAGTTTGTGTCATCGGGCCTGGGAGAAATCGGGGCCTTGCGGGAGCCCAGAAGCCTGCGGGAGTTTGTGGGATCGGCCTGGGAGAATTTGCGGCGTAATAATTGCTCAGTAGCTTGGCACAGATCGTGGGATCGAGCCTGGATGAATTCCGGGCCTAGCTACAGATCAGAAGCCTGGGAGAATTTGGGGCCTAATAATTGCTCAGAAGCCTGGCACAGCTCGTGGGGTTGGGCCTGGATAAATTCCAGGCCTAGCGGGAGTCTAGAAGCCTGCGGGAGTTTGTGGGATCCGGCCTGGGAGAATTCTGAGCCTAGCGACAGTTCAGAAGCCTGCGGAAGTCCGTGGGATCAGGCCTGGGAGAATTCTGGGGCCTAATGACAGCCGAGAAGACTGCGGGAGATTGTGGGATCGGGCCTGGGAGAATCTGAGGCCTAGCGACAGTTCAGAAGCCTGCGGAAGTCCGTGGGATCAGGCCTGGAAGAATTCTGGGGCCTAATGACAGCAGAGAAGCCTGCGGGAGATTGTGGGATCGGGCCTGGGAGAATCTGAGGCCTAGCGACAATTCAGAAGCCTGTGGAAGTTTGTGGGATTGTGGGAGCCTGGGAGTATTCCGGGCCTAGCGACAGTTCAGAAGCCTGGGAGAATTCCGGGCCTAATAAATGCACAGAAACCTGGCAGAAATCCTGGAATCGGGCCTTGGGGAATTCCGGGCCTAGTGGCAACCGAGAAGCCTGTGGGAGTACATGTGATCGGGCCTGGACGAATTCCGGGCCTAGCGGCAGTTCAGAAGCCTGTGGGAGATTATGGGATCGGCCTGGGAGAATTTTGGGCCTAGCGTCGGTTCCGAAGCCAGCGGGATGTCGAGGAAGGTCGCAAAACGCAGCCGGCAGTGAGGCCTACCTGGATCGTGAACCAGACGATGCCTGACCAGCTCGTACCTCTCCTTAAAGGCCTTCCCGCAGTCCACGCAGGCGAAGCTGGAAGGCCTGGTGTGTCTACGGCGATGTTTCTGGAGATACCAGGGGGTTGCGAAGCGTTTCGGGCAGAGCGGGCAACAATATGGCCTCACCGGGTCACAAATATGGCCGCCGAGGGCCTGGGCCGAGGGGAAGCCTCTCCCGCAGACCTGGCAGAAGCCCGGGGCCTTGCTGGGCCCCTCCCCGTCCCCCTCCCCCTCCTTCTCCGAGCAGCGGTGGCGGGAGAGGAGGGCAAAATGGCGGAAGGAGAGGCTGCAGAGGTTGCAGATGAATGATTGGCGGGGGCCGTGGGAGAGGCGGTGCCAGTGAAGGGTCCAGGCCCGGCGGAAACGGTGGCCGCAGTCCGGGCAGCGGAGGTTTGGGGCAGCGGCCATCTTGTTTGGCCAGGAGGCCATCTTGTTTGGCCAAGAGGCCATCTTGTTTGGAGCAGTGGCCATCTTATTTGGCCAGGAGGACAATTTGTTTGGAGCGGCGGCCATCTTGTTTGGAGCAGCGGCCATCTTGTTTGGAGCAGCGTCCATCTTGTTTCATCCTAAAGAGAGAGAGAGATGGAGTTAATATTATGTTAGAGAGAGAGAGAGGGAGAAAATATTGTTAGAGGGAGAGAGAGAGAGAGAGAGAGAGGGAGAGAGAGAGGGAGAGAGAGAGGGAGAGAGAAAGAGATAGAGAGATTTAAGAGTTGACGCATTTTGGGCCTAAAGTTTAGGCTCCAGAGACGGGGGGGGGGGAGAGAGAGAGAGAGAGAGAGAGAGAAAACATTATGTTAGAGAGGAAGAGAGAGTGAGAGTTAATATTTTGTTAGAGAGAGAGAGAGAGAGAGAGAGAGAGAGAGAGAGGAGAGAGAGAGAGAGAGAGATATTATGTTAGAGAGAGTGGGAAAGAGAGAGAGAGAAGAGAGAAGAGAGAGAGAGAGAGACAGTGAGAGTTAATAGTATGTTAGAGGGAAAGAGAGAGAGATAATATTATGTTGGACGGTGTGGGACTAGTGTAGATGGGGCATGTTGGTCGGTGTGGGCAGGTGGGACTAGTGTAGATGGGGCATGTTGGTCGTTGTGGGCAGGTGGGACTAGTGTAGATGGGGCATGTTGGTCGGTGTGGGCAGGTGGGACGAGTGTAGATGGGGCATGTTGGTCGGTGTGGGCAGGTGGGACTAGTGTAGATGGGGCATGTTGGTCGGTGTGGGCAGGTGGGACTAGTGTAGATGGGGCATGTTGGTCGGTGTGGGCAGGTGGGACTAGTGTAGATGGGGCATGTTGGACGGTGTGGGACTAGTGTAGATGGGGCATGTTGGTAGGTGTGGGCAAGTGGGACTAGTGTAGATGGGGCATGTTGGTCGGTGTGGGCAGGTGGGACTAGTGTAGATGGGGCATGTTGGTCGGTGTGGGCAGGTTGGACTAGTGTCGATGGGGCATGTTGGTCGGTGTGGGCAGGTGGGACTAGTGTAGATGGGGCATGTTAGTCGGTGTGGGACTAGTGTAGATGGGGCATGTTGGTCGGTGTGGGCAGGTGGGACTAGTGTAGATGGGGCATGTTGGTCGGTGTGGGCAGGTGGGACTAGTGTAGATGGGGCATGTTGGACGGTGTGGGACTAGTGTAGATGGGGCATGTTGGTAGGTGTGGGCAGGTGGGACTAGTGTAGATGGGGCATGTTGGTCGGTGTGGGCAGGTGGGACTAGTGTAGATGGGGCATGTTGGTCGGTGTGGGCAGGTGGGACTAGTGTAGATGGGGCATGTTGGTCGGTGTGGGCAGGTGGGACTAGTGTAGATGGGGCATGTTGGTCGGTGTGGGCAGGTGTGACTAGTGTAGATGGGGCATGTTGGTCGGTGTGGGCAGGTGGGACTAGTGTAGATGGGGCATGTTGGTCGGTGTGGGACTAGTGTAGATGGGGCATGTTGGTCGGTGTGGGCAGGTGGGACTAGTGTAGATGGGGCATGTTGGTCGTTGTGGGCAGGTGGGACTAGTGTAGATGGGGCATGTTGGTCGTTGTGGGCAGGTGGGACCAGTGTAGATGGGGCATGTTGGTCGGTGTGGGCAGGTGGGACTAGTGTAGATGGGGCATGTTGGTCGGTGTGGGCAGGTGGGACTAGTGTAGATGGGGCATGTTGGACGGTGTGGGACTAGTGTAGATGGGGCATGTTGGTCGGTGTGGGCAGGTGGGACTAGTGTAGATGGGGCATGTTGGTCGGTGTGGGCAGGTGGGACTAGTGTAGATGGGGCATGTTGGTAGCTGTGGGCAGGTGGGACTAGTGTAGATGGGGCATGTTGGTCGGTGTGGGCAGGTGGGACTAGTGTAGATGGGGCATGTTGGTCGGTGTGGGCAGGTGGGACTAGTGTAGATGGGGCATGTTGGTCGGTGTGGGCAGGTGGGACTAGTGTAGATGGGGCCTGTTGGTCGGTGTGGGCAGGTGGGACTAGTGTAGATGGGGCATGTTGGTCGGTGTGGGCAGGTGGGACTAGTGTAGATGGGGCATGTTAGTCGGTGTGGGACTAGTGTAGATGGGGCATGTTGGTCGGTGTGGGCAGGTGGGACTATTGTAGATGGGGCATGTTGGTCGGTGTGGGCAGGTGGGACTAGTGTAGATGGGGCATGTTGGTCGGTGTGGGCAGGTGGGACTAGTGTAGATGGGGCATGTTGGTCGGTGTGGGCAGGTGGGACTAGTGTAGATGGGGCATGTTGGTCGGTGTGGGCGGGTGGGACTAGTGTAGATGGGGCATGTTGGTCGGTGTGGGCTGGTGGGACTAGTGTAGATGGGGCATGTTGGTCGGTGTGGGCGGGTGGGACTAGTGTAGATGGGGCATGTTGGTCGGTGTGGGCAGGTGGGACTAGTGTAGATGGGGCATGTTGGTCGGTGTGGGCAGGTGGGACTAGTGTAGATGGGGCATGTTGGTCGGTGTGGGCAGGTGGGACTAGTGTAGATGGGGCATGTTGGTCGGTGTGGGCAGGTGGGACTGAGTAGATGGGGCATGTTGGTCGGTGTGGGCAGGTGGGACTAGTGTAGATGGGGCATGTTAGTCGGTGTGGGACTAGTGTAGATGGGGCATGTTGGTCGATGTGGGCAGGTGGGACTAGTGTAGATGGGGCATGTTGGTCGTTGTGGGCAGGTGGGACTAGTGTAGATGGGGCATGTTGGTCGTTGTGGGCAGGTGGGACTAGTGTAGATGGGGCATGTTGGTCGGTGTGGGCAAGTGGGACTAGTGTAGATGGGGCATGTTGGTCGGTGTGGGCAGGTGGGACTAGTGTAGATGGGGCATGTTGGTCGGTGTGGGCAGGTGGGACTAGTGTAGATGGGGCATGTTGGTCGGTGTGGGCAGGTGGGACTAGTGTAGATGGGGCATGTTGGTCGGTGTGGGACTAGAGTAGATGGGGCATGTTGATCGGTGTGGGCAGGTGGGACTAGTGTAGATGGGGCATGTTGGTCGTTGTGGGCAGGTGGGACTAGTGTAGGTGGGACATGTTGGTCGGTGAGGGCAGGTGGGACTAGTGTAGATGGGGCATGTTGGTCGGTGTGGGCAGGTGGGACTAGTGTAGATGGGGCATGTTGGTCGGTGTGGGCAGGTGGGACTAGTGTAGATGGGGCATGTTGGTCGGTGTGGGCAGGTGGGACTAGTGTAGATGGGGCATGTTGGTCGGTGTGGGCAGGTGGGACTAGTGTAGATGGGGCATGTTGGTCGGTGTGGGCAGGTGGGACTAGTGTAGATGGGGCATGTTGATCGGTGTGGGCAGGTGGGACTAGTGTAGATGGGGCATGTTGGTCGGTGTGGGCAGGTGGGACTAGTGTAGATGGGGCATGTTGGTCGGTGTGGGACTAGTGTAGATGGGGCATGTTGGTCGGTGTGGGCAGGTGGGACTAGTGTAGATGGGGCATGTTGGTCGGTGTGGGCAGGTGGGACTAGTGTAGATGGGGCATGTTGGTCGGTGTGGGACTAGTGTAGATGGGGCATGTTGGTCGGTGTGGGCAGGTGGGACTAGTGTAGATGGGGCATGTTGGTCGGTGTGGGCAGGTGGGACTAGTGTAGATGGGGCATGTTGGTCGGTGTGGGCAGGTGGGACTAGTGTAGATGGGGCATGTTGGTCGGTGTGGGCAGGTGGGACTAGTGTAGATGGGGCATGTTGGTTGGTGTGGGCAGGTGGGACTAGTGTAGATGGGGCATGTTGGTCGGTGTGGGCAGGTGGGACTAGTGTAGATGGGGCATGTTGGTCGGTGTGGGCAGGTGGGACTAGTGTAGATGGGGCATGTTGGTCGGTGTGGGCAGGTGGGACTAGTGTAGATGGGGCATGTTGGTCGGTGTGGGCAGGTGGGACTAGTGTAGATGGGGCATGTTAGTCGGTGTGGGACTAGTGTAGATGGGGCATGTTGGTCGGTGTGGGCAGGTGGGACTAGTGTAGATGGGGCATGTTGGTCGGTGTGGGCAGGTGGGACTAGTGTAGATGGGGCATGTTGGTCGGTGTGGGCAGGTGGGACTAGTGTAGATGGGGCATGTTGGTCGCTGTGGGCAGGTGGGACTAGTGTAGATGGGGCATGTTAGTCGGTGTGGGACTAGTGTAGATGGGGCATGTTGGTCGGTGTGGGCAGGTGGGACTAGTGTAGATGGGGCATGTTGGTCGGTGTGGGCAGGTGGGACTAGTGTAGATGGGGCATGTTAGTCGGTGTGGGACTAGTGTAGATGGGGCATGTTGGTCGGTGTGGGCAGGTGTGACTAGTGTAGATGGGGCATGTTGGTCGTTGTGGGCAGGTGGGACTAGTGTAGATGGGGCATGTTGGACGGTGTGGGACTAGTGTAGGTGGGGCATGTTGGTCGGTGTGGGCAGGTGGGACTAGTGTAGATGGGGCATGTTGGCCAGTGTGGGCAGGTGGGACTAGTGTAGATGGGGCATGTTGGTCAGTGTGGGCAGGTGGGACTAGTGTAGATGGGGCATGTTGGTCGGTGTGGGCAGGTGGGACTAGTGTAGATGGGGCATGTTAGTCGGTGTGGGACTAGTGTAGATGGGGCATGTTGGTCGGTGTGGGCAGGTGGGACTAGTGTAGATGGGGCATGTTGGTCGGTGTGGGCAGGTGGGACTAGTGTAGATGGGGCATGTTGGTCGGTGTGGGCAGGTGGGACTAGTGTAGATGGGGCATGTTGGACGGTGTGGGACTAGTGTAGATGGGGCATGTTGGTCGGTGTGGGCAGGTGGGTCTAGTGTAGATGGGGCATGTTGGTCGTTGTGGGCAGGTGGGACTAGTGTAGATGGGGCATGTTGGTCGGTGTGGGCAGGTGGGACTAGTGTAGATGGGGCATGTTAGTCGGTGTGGGACTGGTGTAGATGGGGCATGTTGGTCGGTGTGGGCAGGTGGGACTAGTGTAGATGGGGCATGTTGGTCGGTGTGGGACTAGTGTAGATGGGGCATGTTGGTCGGTGTGGGCAGGTGGGACTAGTGTAGATGGGGCATGTTGGTCGTTGTGGGCAGGTGGGACTAGTGTAGATGGGGCATGTTGGTCGGTGTGGGCAGGTGGGACTAGTGTAGATGGGGCATGTTGGTCGGTGTGGGCAGGTGGGACTAGTGTAGATGGGGCATGTTGGTCGGTGTGGGCAGGTGGGACTAGTGTAGATGGGGCATGTTGGTCCGTGTGGGCAGGTGGGACTAGTGTAGATGGGGCATGTTGGTCGGTGTGGGCAGGTGGGACTAGTGTAGATGGGGCATGTTGGTCGGTGTGGGCAGGTGGGACTAGTGTAGATGGGGCATGTTGGTCGGTGTGGGCAGGTGGGACTAGTGTAGATGGGGCATGTTGGTCGGTGTGGGCAGGTGTGACTAGTGTAGATGGGGCATGTTGGTCGGTGTGGGCATGTGGGACTAGTGTAGATGGGGCATGTTAGTCGGTGTGGGACTAGTGTAGATGGGGCATGTTGGTCGGTGTGGGCAGGTGGGACTAGTGTAGATGGGGCATGTTGGTCGGTGTGGGCAGGTGGGAAGTGTAGATGGGGCATGTTGGTCGGTGTGGGCAGGTGGGACTAGTGTAGATGGGGCATGTTAGTCGGTGTGGGACTAGTGTAGATGGGGCATGTTGGTCGGTGTGGGCAGGTGGGACTAGTGTAGATGGGGCATGTTGGTCGTTGTGGGCAGGTGGGACTAGTGTAGATGGGGCATGTTGGTCGGTGTGGGACTAGTGTAGATGGGGCATGTTGGTCGTTGTGGGCAGGTGGGACTAGTGTAGATGGGGCATGTTGGTCGGTGTGGGCAGGTGGGACTAGTGTAGATGGGGCATGTTGGTCGGTGTGGGCAGGTGGGACTAGTGTAGATGGGGCATGTTGGTCGGTGTGGGCAGGTGGGACTAGTGCAGATGGGGCATGTTGGTCGGTGTGGGCAGGTGGGACTAGTGTAGATGGGGCATGTTGGTCGGTGTGGGACTAGTGTAGATGGGGCATGTTGGTCGGTGTGGGCAGGTGGGACTAGTGTAGATGGGGCATGTTGGTCGGTGTGGGCAGGTGGGACTAGTGTAGATGGGGCATGTTGGTCGGTGTGGGCAGGTGGGACTAGTGTAGATGGGGCATGTTGGTCGGTGTGGGCAGGTGGGACTAGTGTAGATGGGGCATGTTGGTCGGTGTGGGCAGGTGGGACTAGTGTAGATGGGGCATGTTGGTCGGTGTGGGCAGGTGGGACTAGTGTAGATGGGGCATGTTGGTCGGTGTGGGCAGGTGGGACTAGTGTAGATGGGGCATGTTAGACGGTGTGGGACTAGTGTAGATGGGGCATGTTGGTCGGTGTGGGCAGGTGGGACTAGTGTAGATGGGGCATGTTGGTCGGTGTGGGCAGGTGGGACTAGTGTAGATGGGGCATGTTAGTCGGTGTGGGACTAGTGTAGATGGGGCATGTTGGTCGGTGTGGGCAGGTGGGACTAGTGTAGATGGGGCATGTTGGTCGTTGTGGGCAGGTGGGACTAGTGTAGATGGGGCATGTTGGTCGGTGTGGGCAGGTGGGACTAGTGTAGATGGGGCATGTTGGTCGGTGTGGGCAGGTGGGACTAGTGTAGGTGGGGCATGTTGGTCGGTGTGGGCAGGTGGGACTAGTGTAGATGGGGCATGTTGGTCGGTGTGGGCAGGTGGGACTAGTGTAGATGGGGCATGTTGGTCGGTGTGGGCAGGTGGGACTAGTGTAGATGGGGCATGTTGGTCGGTGTGGGCAGGTGGGACTAGTGTAGATGGGGCATGTTGGTCGGTGTGGGCAGGTGGGACTAGTGTAGATGGGGCATGTTGGACGGTGTGGGACTAGTGTAGATGGGGCATGTTGGTCGGTGTGGGCAGGTGGGACTAGTGTAGATGGGGCATGTTGGTCGATGTGGGCAGGTGGGACTAGTGTAGATGGGGCATGTTGGTCGGTGTGGGCAGGTGGGACTAGTGTAGATGGGGCATGTTGGTCGGTGTGGGCAGGTGGGACTAGTGTAGATGGGGCATGTTGGTCGGTGTGGGCAGGTGGGACTAGTGTTGATGGGGCATGTTGGTCGGTGTGGGCAGGTGGGACTAGTGTAGATGGGGCATGTTGGTCGGTGTGGGCAGGTGGGACTAGTGTAGATGGGGCATGTTGGTCGGTGTGGGCAGGTGGGACTAGTGTAGGTGGGGCATGTTGGTCGGTGTGGGCAGGTGGGACTAGTGTAGATGGGGCATGTTGGTCGGTGTGGGCAGGTGGGACTAGTGTAGATGGGGCATGTTGGTCGGTGTGGGCAGGTGGGACTAGTGTAGATGGGGCATGTTGGTCGGTGTGGGCAGGTGGGACTAGTGTAGATGGGGCATGTTAGTCGGTGTGGGACTAGTGTAGATGGGGCATGTTGGTCGGTGTGGGCAGGTGGGACTAGTGTAGATGGGGCATGTTGGTCGTTGTGGGCAGGTGGGACTAGTGTAGATGGGGCATGTTGGTCGGTGTGGGCAGGTGGGACTAGTGTAGATGGGGCATGTTAGTCGGTGTGGGACTAGTGTAGATGGGGCATGTTGGTCGGTGTGGGCAGGTGGGACTACTGTAGATGGGGCATGTTGGTCGGTGTGGGACTAGTGTAGATGGGGCATGTTGGTCGGTGTGGGCAGGTGGGACTAGTGTAGATGGGGCATGTTGGTCGGTGTGGGCAGGTGGGACTAGTGTAGATGGGGCATGTTGGACGGTGTGGGACTAGTGTAGATGGGGCATGTTGGTCGGTGTGGGCAGGTGGGACTAGTGTAGATGGGGCATGTTGGTCGGTGTGGGCAGGTGGGACTAGTGTAGATGGGGCATGTTGGTCGGTGTGGGCAGGTGGGACTAGTGTGGATGGGGCATGTTAGTCGGTGTGGGACTAGTGTAGATGGGGCATGTTGGTCGGTGTGGGCAGGTGGGACTAGTGTAGATGGGGCATGTTGGTCGGTGTGGGACTAGTGTAGATGGGGCATGTTGGTCGTTGTGGGCAGGTGGGACTAGTGTAGATGGGGCATGTTGGTCGGTGTGGGCAGGTGGGACTAGTGTAGATGGGGCATGTTGGTCGGTGTGGGCAGGTGGGACTAGTGTAGATGGGGCATGTTGGTCGGTGTGGGCAGGTGGGACTAGTGTAGATGGGGCATGTTGGTCCGTGTGGGCAGGTGGGACTAGTGTAGATGGGGCATGTTGGTCGGTGTGGGCAGGTGGGACTAGTGTAGATGGGGCATGTTGGTCGGTGTGGGCAGGTGGGACTAGTGTAGATGGGGCATGTTGGTCGGTGTGGGCAGGTGGGACTAGTGTGGATGGGGCATGTTGGTCGGTGTGGGACTAGTGTAGATGGGGCATGTTGGTCGGTGTGGGCAGGTGGGACTAGTGTAGATGGGGCATGTTGGTCGGTGTGGGCAGGTGGGACTAGTGTAGATGGGGCATGTTGGTCGGTGTGGGCAGGTGGGACTAGTGTAGATGGGGCATGTTGGTCGGTGTGGGCAGGTGGGACTAGTGTAGATGGGGCATGTTGGTCGGTGTGGGCAGGTGGGACTAGTGTAGATGGGGCATGTTGGTCGGTGTGGGCAGGTGGGACTAGTGTAGATGGGGCATGTTGGACGGTGTGGGACTAGTGTAGATGGGGCATGTTGGTCGGTGTGGGCAGGTGGGACTAGTGTAGATGGGGCATGTTGGTCGGTGTGGGCAGGTGGGACTAGTGTAGATGGGGCATGTTAGTCGGTGTGGGACTAGTGTAGATGGGGCATGTTGGTCGGTGTGGGCAGGTGGGACTAGTGTAGATGGGGCATGTTGGTCGTTGTGTGCAGGTGGGACTAGTGTAGATGGGGCATGTTGGTCGGTGTGGGCAGGTGGGACTAGTGTAGATGGGGCATGTTGGTCGGTGTGGGACTAGTGTAGATGGGGCATGTTGGTCGGTGTGGGCAGGTGGGACTAGTGTAGATGGGGCATGTTGGTCGTTGTGGGCAGGTGGGACTAGTGTAGATGGGGCATGTTGGTCGGTGTGGGCAGGTGGGACTAGTGTAGATGGGGCATGTTGGTCGGTGTGGGCAGGTGGGACTACTGTAGATGGGGCATGTTGGTCGGTGTGGGCAGGTGGGACTAGTGTAGATGGGGCATGTTGGTCGGTGTGGGCAGGTGGGACTAGTGTAGATGGGGCATGTTGGTCGGTGTGGGCAGGTGGGACTAGTGTAGATGGGGCATGTTGGTCGGTGTGGGCAGGTGGGACTAGTGTAGATGGGGCATGTTGGTCGGTGTGGGCAGGTGGGACTAGTGTAGGATGGGGCATTTGGTCGGTGTGGCAGGGGGACTAGTGTAGATGGGGGCATGTTGTCGGTGTGGGCAGGTGACAGTGTAGATGGGGCATGTTGGTCGGTGTGGGCAGGTGGACAAGTGTAGATGGGGCATGTGGTCGGTGTGGCAGGTGGGACTAGTGTAGATGGGGCATGTTTGGTCGGTGTGGGACTAGTATAGATGGGGCATGTTGGTCGGTGTGGGCAGGTGGGACTAGTGTAGATGGGGCATGTTGGTCAGTGTGGGCAGGTGGGACTAGTGTAGATGGGGCATGTTGGTCGGTGTGGGACTAGTGTAGATGGGGCATGTTGGTCGGTGTGGGCAGGTGGGACTAGTGTAGATGGGGCATGTTGGTCGTTGTGGGCAGGTGGGACCAGTGTAGATGGGGCATGTTGGTCGGTGTGGGCAGGTGGGACTAGTGTAGATGGGGCATGTTGGTCGTTGTGGGCAGGTGGGACTAGTGTAGATGGGGCAGGTTGGTCGGTGTGGGCAGGTGGGACTAGTGTAGATGGGGCATGTTGGTCGGTGTGGGCAGGTGGGACTAGTGTAGATGGGGCATGTTGGTCGGTGTGGGCAGGTGGGACTAGTGTAGATGGGGCATGTTGGTCGGTGTGGGCAGGTGGGACTAGTGTAGATGGGGCATGTTGGACGGTGTGGGACTAGTGTAGATGGGGCATGTTGGTCGGTGTGGGCAGGTGGGACTAGTGTAGATGGGGCATGTTGGTCGGTGTGGGCAGGTGGGACTAGTGTAGATGGGGCATGTTGGTCGTTGTGGGCAGGTGGGACTAGTGTAGATGGGGCATGTTAGTCGGTGTGGGACTAGTGTAGATGGGGCATGTTGGTCGGTGTGGGCAGGTTGGACTAGTGTAGATGGGGCATGTTGGTCGTTGTGTGCAGGTGGGACTAGTGTAGATGGGGCATGTTGGTCGGTGTGGGAAGGTGGGACTAGTGTAGATGGGGCATGTTGGTCGGTGTGGGCAGGTGGGACTAGTGTAGATGGGGCATGTTGGTCGGTGTGGGCAGGTGGGACTAGTGTAGATGGGGCATGTTGGTCGGTGTGGGCAGGTGGGACTAGTGTAGATGGGGCATGTTGGTCGGTGTGGGACTAGTGTAGATGGGGCATGTTGGTCGGTGTGGGCAGGTGGGACTAGTGTAGATGGGGCATGTTGGTCGTTGTGGGCAGGTGGGACTAGTGTAGATGGGGCATGTTGGTCGGTGTGGGCAGGTGGGACTAGTGTAGATGGGGCATGTTGGTCGGTGTGGGCAGGTGGGACTAGTGTAGATGGGGCATGTTGGTCGGTGTGGGCAGGTGGGACTAGTGTAGATGGGGCATGTTGGTCGGTGTGGGCAGGTGGGACTAGTGTAGATGGGGCATGTTGGTCGGTGTGGGCAGGTGGGACTAGTGTAGATGGGGCATGTTGGTCGGTGTGGGCAGGTGGGACTAGTGTAGATGGGGCATGTTGGTCGGTGTGGGCAGGTGGGACTAGTGTAGATGGGGCATGTTGGTCGGTGTGGGCAGGTGGGACTAGTGTAGATGGGGCATGTTGGTCGGTGTGGGCAGGTGGGACTAGTGTAGATGGGGCATGTTGGTCGGTGTGGGCAGGTGGGACTAGTGTAGATGGGGCATGTTGGTCGGTGTGGGCAGGTGGGACTAGTGTAGATGGGGCATGTTGGTCGGTGTGGGCAGGTGGGACTAGTGTAGATGGGGCATGTTGGACGGTGTGGGACTAGTGTAGATGGGGCATGTTGGTCGGTGTGGGCAGGTGGGACTAGTGTAGATGGGGCATGTTGGTCGATGTGGGCAGGTGGGACTAGTGTAGATGGGGCATGTTGGTCGGTGTGGGCAGGTGGGACTAGTGTAGATGGGGCATGTTGGTCGGTGTGGGCAGGTGGGACTAGTGTAGATGGGGCATGTTGGTCGGTGTGGGCAGGTGGGACTAGTGTTGATGGGGCATGTTGGTCGGTGTGGGCAGGTGGGACTAGTGTAGATGGGGCATGTTGGTCGGTGTGGGCAGGTGGGACTAGTGTAGATGGGGCATGTTGGTCGGTGTGGGCAGGTGGGACTAGTGTAGGTGGGGCATGTTGGTCGGTGTGGGCAGGTGGGACTAGTGTAGATGGGGCATGTTGGTCGGTGTGGGCAGGTGGGACTAGTGTAGATGGGGCATGTTGGTCGGTGTGGGCAGGTGGGACTAGTGTAGATGGGGCATGTTGGTCGGTGTGGGCAGGTGGGACTAGTGTAGATGGGGCATGTTAGTCGGTGTGGGACTAGTGTAGATGGGGCATGTTGGTCGGTGTGGGCAGGTGGGACTAGTGTAGATGGGGCATGTTGGTCGTTGTGGGCAGGTGGGACTAGTGTAGATGGGGCATGTTGGTCGGTGTGGGCAGGTGGGACTAGTGTAGATGGGGCATGTTAGTCGGTGTGGGACTAGTGTAGATGGGGCATGTTGGTCGGTGTGGGCAGGTGGGACTACTGTAGATGGGGCATGTTGGTCGGTGTGGGACTAGTGTAGATGGGGCATGTTGGTCGGTGTGGGCAGGTGGGACTAGTGTAGATGGGGCATGTTGGTCGGTGTGGGCAGGTGGGACTAGTGTAGATGGGGCATGTTGGACGGTGTGGGACTAGTGTAGATGGGGCATGTTGGTCGGTGTGGGCAGGTGGGACTAGTGTAGATGGGGCATGTTGGTCGGTGTGGGCAGGTGGGACTAGTGTAGATGGGGCATGTTGGTCGGTGTGGGCAGGTGGGACTAGTGTGGATGGGGCATGTTAGTCGGTGTGGGACTAGTGTAGATGGGGCATGTTGGTCGGTGTGGGCAGGTGGGACTAGTGTAGATGGGGCATGTTGGTCGGTGTGGGACTAGTGTAGATGGGGCATGTTGGTCGTTGTGGGCAGGTGGGACTAGTGTAGATGGGGCATGTTGGTCGGTGTGGGCAGGTGGGACTAGTGTAGATGGGGCATGTTGGTCGGTGTGGGCAGGTGGGACTAGTGTAGATGGGGCATGTTGGTCGGTGTGGGCAGGTGGGACTAGTGTAGATGGGGCATGTTGGTCCGTGTGGGCAGGTGGGACTAGTGTAGATGGGGCATGTTGGTCGGTGTGGGCAGGTGGGACTAGTGTAGATGGGGCATGTTGGTCGGTGTGGGCAGGTGGGACTAGTGTAGATGGGGCATGTTGGTCGGTGTGGGCAGGTGGGACTAGTGTGGATGGGGCATGTTGGTCGGTGTGGGACTAGTGTAGATGGGGCATGTTGGTCGGTGTGGGCAGGTGGGACTAGTGTAGATGGGGCATGTTGGTCGGTGTGGGCAGGTGGGACTAGTGTAGATGGGGCATGTTGGTCGGTGTGGGCAGGTGGGACTAGTGTAGATGGGGCATGTTGGTCGGTGTGGGCAGGTGGGACTAGTGTAGATGGGGCATGTTGGTCGGTGTGGGCAGGTGGGACTAGTGTAGATGGGGCATGTTGGTCGGTGTGGGCAGGTGGGACTAGTGAAGATGGGGCATGTTGGACGGTGTGGGACTAGTGTAGATGGGGCATGTTGGTCGGTGTGGGCAGGTGGGACTAGTGTAGATGGGGCATGTTGGTCGGTGTGGGCAGGTGGGACTAGTGTAGATGGGGCATGTTAGTCGGTGTGGGACTAGTGTAGATGGGGCATGTTGGTCGGTGTGGGCAGGTGGGACTAGTGTAGATGGGGCATGTTGGTCGTTGTGTGCAGGTGGGACTAGTGTAGATGGGGCATGTTGGTCGGTGTGGGCAGGTGGGACTAGTGTAGATGGGGCATGTTGGTCGGTGTGGGACTAGTGTAGATGGGGCATGTTGGTCGGTGTGGGCAGGTGGGACTAGTGTAGATGGGGCATGTTGGTCGTTGTGGGCAGGTGGGACTAGTGTAGATGGGGCATGTTGGTCGGTGTGGGCAGGTGGGACTAGTGTAGATGGGGCATGTTGGTCGGTGTGGGCAGGTGGGACTACTGTAGATGGGGCATGTTGGTCGGTGTGGGCAGGTGGGACTAGTGTAGATGGGGCATGTTGGTCGGTGTGGGCAGGTGGGACTAGTGTAGATGGGGCATGTTGGTCGGTGTGGGCAGGTGGGACTAGTGTAGATGGGGCATGTTGGTCGGTGTGGGCAGGTGGGACTAGTGTAGATGGGGCATGTTGGTCGGTGTGGGCAGGTGGGACTAGTGTAGATGGGGCATGTTGGACGGTGTGGGACTAGTGTAGATGGGGCATGTTGGTAGGTGTGGGCAGGTGGGACAAGTGTAGATGGGGCATCTTGGTCGGTGTGGGCAGGTGGGACTAGTGTAGATGGGGCATGTTGGTCGGTGTGGGCAGGTGGGACTAGTGTAGATGGGGCATGTTAGTCGGTGTGGGACTAGTATAGATGGGGCATGTTGGTCGGTGTGGGCAGGTGGGACTAGTGTAGATGGGGCATGTTGGTCAGTGTGGGCAGGTGGGACTAGTGTAGATGGGGCATGTTGGTCGGTGTGGGACTAGTGTAGATGGGGCATGTTGGTCGGTGTGGGCAGGTGGGACTAGTGTAGATGGGGCATGTTGGTCGTTGTGGGCAGGTGGGACCAGTGTAGATGGGGCATGTTGGTCGGTGTGGGCAGGTGGGACTAGTGTAGATGGGGCATGTTGGTCGTTGTGGGCAGGTGGGACTAGTGTAGATGGGGCATGTTGGTCGGTGTGGGCAGGTGGGACTAGTGTAGATGGGGCATGTTGGTCGGTGTGGGCAGGTGGGACTAGTGTAGATGGGGCATGTTGGTCGGTGTGGGCAGGTGGGACTAGTGTAGATGGGGCATGTTGGTCGGTGTGGGCAGGTGGGACTAGTGTAGATGGGGCATGTTGGACGGTGTGGGACTAGTGTAGATGGGGCATGTTGGTCGGTGTGGGCAGGTGGGACTAGTGTAGATGGGGCATGTTGGTCGGTGTGGGCAGGTGGGACTAGTGTAGATGGGGCATGTTGGTCGTTGTGGGCAGGTGGGACTAGTGTAGATGGGGCATGTTAGTCGGTGTGGGACTAGTGTAGATGGGGCATGTTGGTCGGTGTGGGCAGGTTGGACTAGTGTAGATGGGGCATGTTGGTCGTTGTGTGCAGGTGGGACTAGTGTAGATGGGGCATGTTGGTCGGTGTGGGAAGGTGGGACTAGTGTAGATGGGGCATGTTGGTCGGTGTGGGCAGGTGGGACCAGTGTAGATGGGGCATGTTGGTCGGTGTGGGCAGGTGGGACTAGTGTAGATGGGGCATGTTGGTCGGTGTGGGCAGGTGGGACTAGTGTAGATGGGGCATGTTGGTCGGTGTGGGACTAGTGTAGATGGGGCATGTTGGTCGGTGTGGGCAGGTGGGACTAGTGTAGATGGGGCATGTTGGTCGTTGTGGGCAGGTGGGACTAGTGTAGATGGGGCATGTTGGTCGGTGTGGGCAGGTGGGACTAGTGTAGATGGGGCATGTTGGTCGGTGTGGGCAGGTGGGACTAGTGTAGATGGGGCATGTTGGTCGGTGTGGGCAGGTGGGACTAGTGTAGATGGGGCATGTTGGTCGGTGTGGGCAGGTGGGACTAGTGTAGATGGGGCATGTTGGTCGGTGTGGGCAGGTGGGACTAGTGTAGATGGGGCATGTTGGTCGGTGTGGGCAGGTGGGACTAGTGTAGATGGGGCATGTTGGTCGGTGTGGGCAGGTGGGACTAGTGTAGATGGGGCATGTTGATACGGTGTGGGACTAGTGTAGATGGGGCATGTTGGTAGGTGTGGGCAGGTGGGACAAGTGTAGATGGGGCATCTTGGTCGGTGTGGGCAGGTGGGACTAGTGTAGATGGGGCATGTTGGTCGGAGTGGGCAGGTGGGACTAGTGTAGATGGGGCATGTTAGTCGGTGTGGGACTAGTATAGATGGGGCATGTTGGTCGGTGTGGGCAGGTGGGACTAGTGTAGATGGGGCATGTTGGTCGGTGTGGGCAGGTGGGACTAGTGTAGATGGGGCATGTTAGTCGGTGTGGGACTAGTGTAGATGGGGCATGTTGGTCGGTGTGGGCAGGTGGGACTAGTGTAGATGGGGCATGTTGGTCGTTGTGTGCAGGTGGGACTAGTGTAGATGGGGCATGTTGGTCGGTGTGGGCAGGTGGGACTAGTGTAGATGGGGCATGTTGGTCAGTGTGGGCAGGTGGGACTAGTGTAGATGGGGCATCTTGGTCGGTGTGGGCAGGTGGGACTAGTGTAGATGGGGCATGTTGGTCGGTGTGGGACTAGTGTAGATGGGGCATGTTGGTCGGTGTGGGCAGGTGGGACTAGTGTAGATGGGGCATGTTAGTCGGTGTGGGACTAGTATAGATGGGGCATGTTGGTCGGTGTGGGCAGGTGGGACTAGTGTAGATGGGGCATGTTGGTCAGTGTGGGCAGGTGGGACTAGTGTAGATGGGGCATGTTGGTCGGTGTGGGACTAGTGTAGATGGGGCATGTTGGTCGGTGTGGGCAGGTGGGACTAGTGTAGATGGGGCATGTTGGTCGTTGTGGGCAGGTGGGACCAGTGTAGATGGGGCATGTTGGTCGGTGTGGGCAGGTGGGACTAGTGTAGATGGGGCATGTTGGTCGTTGTGGGCAGGTGGGACTAGTGTAGATGGGGCATGTTGGTCGGTGTGGGCAGGTGGGACTAGTGTAGATGGGGCATGTTGGTCGGTGTGGGCAGGTGGGACTAGTGTAGATGGGGCATGTTGGTCGGTGTGGGCAGGTGGGACTAGTGTAGATGGGGCATGTTGGACGGTGTGGGACTAGTGTAGATGGGGCATGTTGGTCGGTGTGGGCAGGTGGGACTAGTGTAGATGGGGCATGTTGGTCGGTGTGGGCAGGTGGGACTAGTGTAGATGGGGCATGTTGGTCGTTGTGGGCAGGTGGGACTAGTGTAGATGGGGCATGTTAGTCGGTGTGGGTCTAGTGTAGATGGGGCATGTTGGTCGGTGTGGGCAGGTTGGACTAGTGTAGATGGGGCATGTTGGTCGTTGTGTGCAGGTGGGACTAGTGTAGATGGGGCATGTTGGTCGGTGTGGGAAGGTGGGACTAGTGTAGATGGGGCATGTTGGTCGGTGTGGGCAGGTGGGACTAGTGTAGATGGGGCATGTTGGTCGGTGTGGGCAGGTGGGACTAGTGTAGATGGGGCATGTTGGTCGGTGTGGGCAGGTGGGACTAGTGTAGATGGGGCATGTTGGTCGGTGTGGGACTAGTGTAGATGGGGCATGTTGGTCGGTGTGGGCAGGTGGGACTAGTGTAGATGGGGCATGTTGGTCGTTGTGGGCAGGTGGGACTAGTGTAGATGGGGCATGTTGGTCGGTGTGGGCAGGTGGGACTAGTGTAGATGGGGCATGTTGGTCGGTGTGGGCAGGTGGGACTACTGTAGATGGGGCATGTTGGTCGGTGTGGGCAGGTGGGACTAGTGTAGATGGGGCATGTTGGTCGGTGTGGGCAGGTGGGACTAGTGTAGATGGGGCATGTTGGTCGGTGTGGGCAGGTGGGACTAGTGTAGATGGGGCATGTTTGTCGGTGTGGGCAGGTGGGACTAGTGCAGATGGGGCATGTTGGTCGGTGTGGGCAGGTGGGACTAGTGTAGATGGGGCATGTTGGACGGTGTGGGACTAGTGTAGATGGGGCATGTTGGTAGGTGTGGGCAGGTGGGACAAGTGTAGATGGGGCATCTTGGTCGGTGTGGGCAGGTGGGACTAGTGTAGATGGGGCATGTTGGTCAGTGTGGGCAGGTGGGACTAGTGTAGATGGGGCATCTTGGTCGGTGTGGGCAGGTGGGACTAGTGTAGATGGGGCATGTTGGTCGGTGTGGGACTAGTGTAGATGGGGCATGTTGGTCGGTGTGGGCAGGTGGGACTAGTGTAGATGGGGCATGTTGGTCGTTGTGGGCAGGTGGGACTAGTGTAGATGGGGCATGTTGGTCGGTGTGGGCAGGTGGGACTAGTGTAGATGGGGCATGTTGGTCGTTGTGGGCAGGTGGGACCAGTGTAGATGGGGCATGTTGGTCGGTGTGGGCAGGTGGGACTAGTGTAGATGGGGCATGTTGGTCGGTGTGGGCTGGTGGGACTAGTGTAGATGGGGCATGTTGGTCGGTGTGGGCAGGTGGGACTAGTGTAGATGGGGCATGTTAGTCGGTGTGGGACTAGTGTAGATGGGGCATGTTGGTCGGTGTGGGCAGGTGGGACTAGTGTAGATGGGGCATGTTGGTCTGTGTGCGACTAGTGTAGATGGGGCATGTTGGTCGGTGTGGGCAGGTGGGACTAGTGTAGATGGGGCATGATGGTCGTTGTGGGCAGGTGGGACCAGTGTAGATGGGGCATGTTGGTCGGTGTGGGCAGGTGGGACTAGTGTAGATGGGGCATGTTGGTCGGTGTGGGCAGGTGGGACTAGTGTAGATGGGGCATGTTGGTCGGTGTGGGCAGGTGGGACTAGTGTAGATGGGGCATGTTGGTCGGTGTGGGCAGGTGGGACTAGTGTAGATGGGGCATGTTGGTCGGTGTGGGCAGGTGGGACTAGTGTAGATGGGGCATGTTGGACGGTGTGGGACTAGTGTAGATGGGGCATGTTGGTAGGTGTGGGCAGGTGGGACTAGTGTAGATGGGGCATGTTGGTCGGTGTGGGCAGGTGGGACTAGTGTAGATGGGGCATGTTGGTCGGTGTGGGCAGGTGGGACTAGTGTAGATGGGGCATGTTGGTCGGTGTGGGCAGGTGGGACTAGTGTAGATGGGGCATGTTAGTCGGTGTGGGACTAGTATAGATGGGGCATGTTGGTCGGTGTGGGCAGGTGGGACTAGTGTAGATGGGGCATGTTGGTCGGTGTGGGCAGGTGGGACTAGTGTAGATGGGGCATGTTAGTCGGTGTGGGACTAGTGTAGATGGGGCATGTTGGTCGGTGTGGGCAGGTGGGACTAGTGTAGATGGGGCATGTTGGTCGGTGTGGGCAGGTGGGACTAGTGTAGATGGGGCATGTTGGTCGGTGTGGGCAGGTGGGACTAGTGTAGATGGGGCATGTTGGTCGGTGTGGGCAGGTGGGACTAGTGTAGATGGGGCATGTTGGTCGGTGTGGGCAGGTGGGACTAGTGTAGATGGGGCATGTTGGTCGGTGTGGGCAGGTGGGACTAGTGTAGATGGGGCATGTTAGTCGGTGTGGGACTAGTGTAGATGGGGCATGTTGGTCGGTGTGGGCAGGTGGGACTAGTGTAGATGGGGCATGTTGGTCGGTGTGGGCAGGTGGGACTAGTGTAGATGGGGCATGTTGGTCGGTGTGGGCAGGTGGGACTAGTGTAGATGGGGCATGTTGGTCGGTGTGGGCAGGTGGGACTAGTGTAGATGGGGCATGTTGGACGGTGTGGGACTAGTGTAGATGGGGCATGTTGGTCGGTGTGGGCAGGTGGGACTAGTGTAGATGGGGCATGTTGGTCGGTGTGGGCAGGTGGGACTAGTGTAGATGGGGCATGTTAGTCGGTGTGGGACTAGTGTAGATGGGGCATGTTGGTCGGTGTGGGCAGGTGGGACTAGTGTAGATGGGGCATGTTGGTCGGTGTGGGACTAGTGTAGATGGGGCATGTTGGTCGGTGTGGGCAGGTGGGACTAGTGTAGATGGGGCATGTTGGTCGTTGTGGGCAGGTGGGACTAGTGTAGATGGGGCATGTTGGTCGGTGTGGGCAGGTGGGACTAGTGTAGGTGGGGCATGTTGGTCGGTGTGGGCAGGTGGGACTAGTGTAGATGGGGCATGTTGGTCGGTGTGGGCAGGTGGGACTAGTGTAGATGGGGCATGTTGGTCGGTGTGGGCAGGTGGGACTAGTGTAGATGGGGCATGTTGGTCGGTGTGAGCAGGTGGAACTAGTGTAGATGGGGCATGTTGGTCGGTGTGGGCAGGTGGGACTAGTGTAGATGGGGCATGTTGGTCGGTGTGGGCAGGTGGGACTAGTGTAGATGGGGCATGTTGGTCGGTGTGGGCAGGTGGGACTAGTGTAGATGGGGCATGTTGGTCGGTGTGGGCAGGTGGGACTAGTGTAGATGGGGCATGTTGGTCGGTGTGGGCAGGTGGGACTAGTGTAGATGGGGCATGTTAATCGGTGTGGGACTAGTGTAGATGGGGCATGTTGGTCGGTGTGGGCAGGTGGGACTAGTGTAGATGGGGCATGTTGGTCGGTGTGGGCAGGTGGGACTAGTGTAGATGGGGCATGTTGGTCGGTGTGGGCAGGTGGGACTAGTGTAGATGGGGCATGTTGGTCGGTGTGGGCAGGTGGGACTAGTGTAGATGGGGCATGTTGGTCGGTGTGGGCAGGTGGGACTAGTGTAGATGGGGCATGTTGGACGGTGTGGGACTAGTGTAGATGGGGCATGTTGGTCGGTGTGGGCAGGTGGGACTAGTGTAGATGGGGCATGTTGGTCGGTGTGGGCAGGTGGGACTAGTGTAGATGGGGCATGTTGGTCGGTGTGGGCAGGTGGGACTAGTGTAGATGGGGCATGTTAGTCGGTGTGGGACTAGTGTAGATGGGGCATGTTGGTCGGTGTGGGCAGGTGGGACTAGTGTAGATGGGGCATGTTGGTCAGTGTGGGACTAGTGTAGATGGGGCATGTTGGTCGGTGTGGGCAGGTGGGACTAGTGTAGATGGGGCATGTTGGTCGTTGTGGGCAGGTGGGACTAGTGTAGATGGGGCATGTTGGTCGGTGTGGGCAGGTGGGACTAGTGTAGATGGGGCATGTTGGTCGGTGTGGGCAGGTGTCACTAGTGTAGATGGGGCATGTTGGTCGGTGTGGGCAGGTGGGACTAGTGTAGATGGGGCATGTTGGTCGGTGTGGGCAGGTGGGACTAGTGTAGATGGGGCATGTTGGTCGGTGTGGGCAGGTGGGACTAGTGTAGATGGGGCATGTTGGTCGGTGTGGGCAGGTGGGACTAGTGTAGATGGGGCATGTTGGTCAGTGTGGGCAGGTGGGACTAGTGTAGATGGGGCATGCTGGTCGGTGTGGGCAGGTGGGACTAGTGTAGATGGGGCATGTTAGTCGGTGTGGGACTAGTGTAGATGGGGCATGTTGGTCGGTGTGGGCAGGTGGGACTAGTGTAGATGGGGCATGTTGGTCGGTGTGGGCAGGTGGGACTAGTGTAGATGGGGCATGTTAGTCGGTGTGGGACTAGTGTAGATGGGGCATGTTGGTCAGTGTGGGCAGGTGGGACCAGTGTAGATGGGGCATGTTGGTCGGTGTGCGCAGGTGGGACTAGTGTAGATGGGGCATGTTGGTCGGTGTGGGCAGGTGGGACTAGTGTAGATGGGGCATGTTGGTCGGTGTGGGCAGGTGGGACTAGTGTAGATGGGGCATGTTGGTCGGTGTGGGCAGGTGGGACTAGTGTAGATGGGGCATGTTGGTCGGTGTGGGCAGGTGTGACTAGTGTAGATGGGGCATGTTGGTCGGTGTGGGCAGGTGGGACTAGTGTAGATGGGGCATGTTGGTCGGTGTGGGCAGGTGGGACTAGTGTAGATGGGGCATGTTGGTCGGTGTGGGCAGGTGGGACTAGTGTAGGTGGGGCATGTTGGTCGGTGTGGGCAGGTGGGACTAGTGTAGATGGGGCATGTTGGTCGGTGTGGGAAGGTGGGACTAGTGTAGATGGGGCATGTTGGTCGGTGAGGGCAGGTGGGACTAGTGTAGATGGGGCATGTTGGTCGGTGCGGGACTAGTGTAGATGGGGCATGTTGGTCGGTGTGGGCAGGTGGGACTAGTGTAGATGGGGCATGTTGGTCGGTGTGGGCAGGTGGGACTAGTGTAGATGGGGCATGTTAGTCGGTGTGGGACTAGTGTAGATGGGGCATGTTGGTCAGTGTGGGCAGGTGGGACTAGTGTAGATGGGGCATGTTGGTCGGTGTGGGCAGGTGGGACTAGTGTAGATGGGGCAAGTTGGTCGGTGTGGGCAGGTGGGACTAGTGTAGGTGGGGCATGTTGGTCGGTGTGGGCAGGTGTGACTAGCGTAGATGGGGCATGTTGGTCGGTGTGGGCAGGTGGGACTAGTGTAGATGGGGCATGTTGGACGGTGTGGGACTAGTGTAGATGGGGCATGTTGGTCGGTGTGGGCAGGTGGGACTAGTGTAGATGGGGCATGTTGGTCGGTGTGGGCAGGTGGGACTAGTGTAGATGGGGCATGTTGGTCAGTGTGGGCAGGTGGGACTAGTGTAGATGGGGCATGTTGGTCGGTGTGGGCAGGTGGGACTAGTGTAGATGGGGCATGTTAGTCGGTGTGGGACTAGTGTAGATGGGGCATGTTGGTCGGTGTGGGCAGGTGGGACTAGTGTAGATGGGGCATGTTGGTCGTTGTGGGCAGGTGGGACTAGTGTAGATGGGGCATGTTGGTCGGTGTGGGCAGGTGGGACTAGTGTAGATGGGGCATGTTGGTCGGTGTGGGCAGGTGGGACTAGTGTAGATGGGGCATGTTGGTCGGTGTGGGCAGGTGGGACTAGTGTAGATGGGGCATGTTGGACGGTGTGGGACTAGTGTAGATGGGGCATGTTGGTCGGTGTGGGCAGGTGGGACTAGTGTAGATGGGGCATGTTGGTCGGTGTGGGCAGGTGGGACTAGTGTAGATGGGGCATGTTGGACGGTGTGGGACTAGTGTAGATGGGGCATGTTGGTCGGTGTGGGCAGGTGGGACTAGTGTAGATGGGGCATGTTGGTCGGTGTGGGCAGGTGGGACTAGTGTAGATGGCGCATGTTGGTCGGTGTGGGCAGGTGGGACTAGTGTAGATGGGGCATGTTGGTCGGTGTGGGCAGGTGGGACTAGTGGAGATGGGGCATGTTAGTCGGTGTGGGACTAGTGTAGATGGGGCATGTTGGTCGGTGTGGGCAGGTGGGACTAGTGTAGATGGGGCATGTTGGTCGGTGTGGGCAGGTGGGACTAGTGTAGATGGGGCATGTTGGTCGTTGTGGGCAGGTGGGACCAGTGTAGATGGGGCATGTTGGTCGGTGTGGGCAGGTGGGACTAGTGTAGATGGGGCATGTTAGTCGGTGTGGGACTAGTGTAGATGGGGCATGTTGGTCGGTGTGGGCAGGTGGGACTAGTGTAGATGGGGCATGTTGGTCGGTGTGGGACTAGTGTAGATGGGGCATGTTGGTCGGTGTGGGCAGGTGGGACTAGTGTAGATGGGGCATGTTGGTCGTTGTGGGCAGGTGGGACTAGTGTAGATGGGGCATGTTGGTCGGTGTGGGCAGGTGGGACTAGTGTAGATGGGGCATGTTGGTCGGTGTGGGCAGGTGGGACTAGTGTAGATGGGGCATGTTGGTCGGTGTGGGACTAGTGTAGATGGGGCATGTTGGTCGGTGTGGGCAGGTGGGACTAGTGTAGATGGGGCATGTTGGTCGGTGTGGGCAGGTGGGACTAGTGTAGATGGGGCATGTTGGTCGGTGTGGGCAGGTGGGACTAGTGTAGATGGGGCATGTTGGTCGGTGTGGGCAGGTGGGACTAGTGTAGATGGGGCATGTTGGTCGGTGTGGGACTGGTGTAGATGGGGCATGTTGGTCGGTGTGGGCAGGTGGGACTAGTGTAGATGGGGCATGTTGGTCGTTGTGGGCAGGTGGGACTAGTGTAGATGGGGCATGTTGGTCGGTGTGGGCAGGTGGGACAAGTGTAGATGGGGCATTTTGGTCGTTGTGGGCAGGTGGGACCAGTGAAGATGGGGCATGTTGGTCGGTGTGGGCAGGTGGGACTAGTGTAGATGGGGCATGTTGGTCGGTGTGGGCAGGTGGGACTAGTGTAGATGGGGCATGTTGGTCGGTGTGGGCAGGTGGGACTAGTGTAGGTGGGGCATGTTGGTCGGTGTGGGCAGGTGGGACTAGTGTAGATGGGGCATGTTGGTCGGTGTGGGCAGGTGGGACTAGTGTAGATGGGGCATGTTAGTCGGTGTGGGACTAGTGTAGATGGGGCATGTTGGTCGGTGTGGGCAGGTGGGACTAGTGTAGATGGGGCATGTTGGTCGGTGTGGGCAGGTGGGACTAGTGTAGATGGGGCATGTTGGTCGGTGTGGGCAGGTGGGACTAGTGTAGATGGGGCATGTTGGTCGGTGTGGGCAGGTGGGACTAGTGTAGATGGGGCATGTTGGTCGGTGTGGGCAGGTGGGACTAGTGTAGATGGGGCATGTTAGTCGGTGTGGGACTAGTGTAGATGGGGCATGTTGGTCGGTGTGGGCAGGTGGGACTAGTGTAGATGGGGCATGTTGGTCGGTGTGGGACTAGTGTAGATGGGGCATGTTGGTCGGTGTGGGCAGGTGGGACTAGTGTAGATGGGGCATGTTGGTCGTTGTTGGCAGGTGGGACTAGTGTAGATGGGGCATGTTGGTCAGTGTGGGCAGGTGGGACTAGTGTAGATGGGGCATGTTGGTCGGTGTGGTCAGGTGGGACTAGTGTAGATGGGGCATGTTGGTCGGTGTGGGCAGGTGGGACTAGTGTAGATGGGGCATGTTGGTCGGTGTGGGCAGGTGGGACTAGTGTAGATGGGGCATGTTGGTCGGTGTGGGCAGGTGGGACTAGTGTAGATGGGGCATGTTGGTCGGTGTGGGCAGGTGGGACTAGTGTAGATGGGGCATATTGGTCGGTGTGGGCAGGTGGGACTAGCGTAGATGGGGCATGTTGGACGGTGTGGGACTAGTGTAGATGGGGCATGTTGGTCGGTGTGGGCAGGTGGGACTAGTGTAGATGGGGCATGTTGGTCGGTGTGGGCAGGTGGGACTAGTGTAGATGGGGCATGTTGGTCGGTGTGGGCAGGTGGGACTATTGTAGATGGGGCATGTTAGTCGGTGTGGGCAGGTGGGACTAGTGTAGATGGGGCATGTTAGTCGGTGTGGGACTAGTGTAGATGGGGCATGTTGGTCGGTGTGGGCAGGTGGGACTAGTGTAGATGGGGCATGTTGGTCGTTGTGGGCAGGTGGGACTAGTATAGATGGGGCATGTTGGTCGGTGTGGGCAGGTGGGACTAGTGTGGATGGGGCATGTTAGTCGGTGTGGGACTAGTGTAGATGGGGCATGTTGGTCGGTGTGGGCAGGTGGGACAAGTGTAGATGGGGCATGTTGGTCGTTGTGGGCAGGTGGGACCAGTGTAGATGGGGCATGTTGGTCGGTGTGGGCAGGTGGGACTAGTGTAGATGGGGCATGTTGGTCGGTGTGGGCAGGTGGGACTAGTGTAGATGGGGCATGTTGGTCGGTGTGGGCAGGTGGGACTAGTGTAGGTGGGGCATGTTGGTCGGTGTGGGCAGGTGGCACTAGTGTAGATGGGGCATGTTGGTCGGTGTGGGCAGGAGGGACTAGTGTAGATGGGGCATGTTAGTCGGTGTGGGACTAGTGTAGATGGGGCATGTTGGTCGGTGTGGGCAGGTGGGACTAGTGTAGATGGGGCATGTTGGTCGGTGTGGGCAGGTGGGACTAGTGTAGATGGGGCATGTTGGTCGGTGTGGGCAGGTGGGACTAGTGTAGATGGGGCATGTTGGTCGGTGTGGGCAGGTGGGACTAGTGTAGATGGGGCATGTTGGTCGGTGTGGGCAGGTGGGACTAGTGTAGATGGGGCATGTTGGTCGGTGTGGGCAGGTGGGACTAGTGTAGATGGGGCATGTTGGTCGGTGTGGGCAGGTGGGACTAGTGTAGATGGGGCATGTTAGTCGGTGTGGGACTAGTGTAGATGGGGCATGTTGGTCGGTGTGGGCAGGTGGGACTAGTGTAGATGGGGCATGTTGGTCGGTGTGGGACTAGTGTAGATGGGGCATGTTGGTCGGTGTGGGCAGGTGGGACTAGTGTAGATGGGGCATGTTGGTCGTTGTTGGCAGGTGGGACTAGTGTAGATGGGGCATGTTGGTCGGTGTGGGCAGGTGGGACTAGTGTAGATGGGGTATGTTGGTCGGTGTGGGCAGGTGGGACTATTGTAGATGGGGCATGTTAGTCGGTGTGGGCAGGTGGGACTAGTGTAGATGGGGCATGTTAGTCGATGTGGGACTAGTGTAGATGGGGCATGTTGGTCGGTGTGGGCAGGTGGGACTAGTGTAGATGGGGCATGTTGGTCGTTGTGGGCAGGTGGGACTAGTATAGATGGGGCATGTTGGTCGGTGTGGGCAGGTGGGACTAGTGTGGATGGGGCATGTTAGTCGGTGTGGGACTAGTGTAGATGGGGCATGTTGGTCGGTGTGGGCAGGTGGGACTAGTGTAGATGGGGCATGTTGGTCGGTGTGGGACTAGTGTAGATGGGGCATGTTGTTCGGTGTGGGCAGGTGGGACTAGTGTAGATGGGGCATGTTGGTCGGTGTGGGCAGGTGGGACTAGTGTAGATGGGGCATGTTGGTCGGTGTGGGACTAGTGTAGATGGGGCATGTTGTTCGGTGTGGGCAGGTGGGACTAGTGTAGATGGGGCATGTTGGTCGTTGTGGGCAGGTGGGACTAGTGTAGATGGGGCATGTTGGTCGGTGTGGGCAGGTGGGACTAGTGTAGATGGGGCATGTTGGTCGGTGTGGGCAGGTGGGACTAGTGTAGATGGGGCATGTTGGTCGGTGTGGGCAGGTGGGACTAGTGTAGATGGGGCATGTTGGTCGGTGTGGGCAGGTGGGACTAGTGTAGATGGGGCATGTTGGTCGGTGTGGGCAGGTGGGACTAGTGTAGATGGGGCATGTTGGTCGGTGTGGGCAGGTGGGACTAGTGTAGATGGGGCATGTTGGTCGGTGTGGGCAGGTGGGACTAGTGTAGATGGGGCATGTTGGTCGGTGTGGGCAGGTGGGACTAGTGTAGATGGGGCATGTTGGTCGGTGTGGGCAGGTGGGACTAGTGTAGATGGGGCATGTTGGTCGGTGTGGGCAGGGGGGACTAGTGTAGATGGGGCATGTTGGTCGGTGTGGGCAGGTGGGACTAGTGTAGATGGGGCATGTTGGACGATGTGGGACTAGTGTAGATGGGGCATGTTGGTCGGTGTGGGCAGGTGGGACTAGTGTAGATGGGGCATGTTGGTCGGTGTGGGACTAGTGTAGATGGGGCATGTTGGTCGGTGTGGGCAGGTGGGACTAGTGTAGATGGGGCATGTTGGTCGTTGTGGGCAGGTGGGACTAGTGTAGATGGGGCATGTTGGTCAGTGTGGGCAGGTGGGACTAGTGTAGATGGGGCATGTTGGTCGGTGTGGGCAGGTGGGACTAGTGTAGATGGGGCATGTTAGTCGGTGTGGGACTAGTGTAGATGGGGCATGTTGGTCGGTGTGGGCAGGTGGGACTAGTGTAGATGGGGCATGTTGGTCGGTGTGGGACTAGTGTAGATGGGGCATGTTGGTCGGTGTGGGCAGGTGGGACTAGTGTAGATGGGGCATGTTGGTCGTTGTGGGCAGGTGGGACTAGTGTAGATGGGGCATGTTGGTCAGTGTGGGCAGGTGGGACTAGTGTAGATGGGGCATGTTGGTCGGTGTGGGCAGGTGGGACTAGTGTAGATGGGGCATGTTAGTCGGTGTGGGACTAGTGTAGATGGGGCATGTTGGTCGGTGTGGGCAGGTGGGACTAGTGTAGATGGGGCATGTTGGTCGGTGTGGGCAGGTGGGACTAGTGTAGATGGGGCATGTTGGTCGGTGTGGGCATGTGGGACTAGTGTAGATGGGGCATGTTGGTCGGTGTGGGCAGGTGGGACTAGTGTAGATGGGGCATGTTGGTCGGTGTGGGCAGGTGGGACTAGTGTAGATGGGGCATATTAGTCGGTGTGGGACTAGTGTAGATGGGGCATGTTGGTCGGTGTGGGCAGGTGGGACTAGTGTAGATGGGGCATGTTGGTCGGTGTGTGACTAGTGTAGATGGGGCATGTTGGTCGGTGTGGGCAGGTGGGACTAGTGTAGATGGGGCATGTTGGTCGTTGTTGGCAGGTGGGACTAGTGTAGATGGGGCATGTTGGTCAGTGTGGGCAGGTGGGACTAGTGTAGATGGGGCATGTTGGTCGTTGTTGGCAGGTGGGACTAGTGTAGATGGGGCATGTTGGTCAGTGTGGGCAGGTGGGACTAGTGTAGATGGGGCATGTTGGTCGGTGTGGTCAGGTGGGACTAGTGTAGATGGGGCATGTTGGTCGGTGTGGGCAGGTGGGACTAGTGTAGATGGGGCATGTTGGTCGGTGTGGGCAGGTGGGACTAGTGTAGATGGGGCATGTTGGTCGGTGTGGGCAGGTGGGACTAGTGTAGATGGGGCATGTTGGTCGGTGTGGGCAGGTGGGACTAGTGTAGATGGGGCATGTTGGTCGGTGTGGGCAGGTGGGACTAGTGTAGATGGGGCATGTTGGTCGGTGTGGGACTAGTGTAGATGGGGCATGTTGGTCGGTGTGGGCAGGTGGGACTAGTGTAGATGGGGCATGTTGGTCGTTGTGGGCAGGTGGGACTAGTGTAGATGGGGCATGTTGGTCAGTGTGGGCAGGTGGGACTAGTGTAGATGGGGCATGTTGGTCGGTGTGGGCAGGTGGGACTAGTGTAGATGGGGCATGTTAGTCGGTGTGGGACTAGTGTAGATGGGGCATGTTGGTCGGTGTGGGCAGGTGGGACTAGTGTAGATGGGGCATGTTGGTCGGTGTGGGCAGGTGGGACTAGTGTAGATGGGGCATGTTAGTCGGTGTGGGACTAGTGTAGATGGGGCATGTTGGTCGGTGTGGGACTAGTGTAGATGGGGCATGTTGGTCGGTGTGGGACTAGTGTAGATGGGGCATGTTGGTCGGTGTGGGCAGGTGGGACTAGTGTAGATGGGGCATGTTGGTCGGTGTGGGCAGGTGGGACTAGTGTAGATGGGGCATGTTGGTCGGTGTGGGCAGGTGGGACTAGTGTAGATGGGGCATGTTGGTCGGTGTGGGCAGGTGGGACTAGTGTAGATGGGGCATGTTGGTCGGTGTGGGCAGGTGGGACTAGTGTAGATGGGGCATGTTGGTCGGTGTGGGCAGGTGGGACTAGTGTAGATGGGGCATGTTGGTCGGTGTGGGCAGGTGGGACTAGTGTAGATGGGGCATGTTAGTCGGTGTGGGACTAGTGTAGATGGGGCATGTTGGTCGGTTTGGGCAGGTGGGACTAGTGTAGATGGGGCATGTTGGTCGGTGTGGGACTAGTGTAGATGGGGCATGTTGGTCGGTGTGGGCAGGTGGGACTAGTGTAGATGGGGCATGTTGGTCGTTGTGGGCAGGTGGGACTAGTGTAGATGGGGCATGTTGGTCGGTGTGGGCAGGTGGGACTAGTGTAGATGGGGCATGTTGGTCGGTGTGGGCAGGTGGGACTAGTGTAGATGGGGCATGTTGGTCGGTGTGGGCAGGTGGGACTAGTGTAGATGGGGCATGTTAGTCGGTGTGGGACTAGTGTAGATGGGGCATGTTGGTCGTTGTGGGCAGGTGGGACTAGTGTAGATGGGGCATGTTGGTCGGTGTGGGCAGGTGGGACTAGTGTAGATGGGGCATGTTGGTCGGTGTGGGCAGGTGGGACTAGTGTAGATGGGGCATGTTGGTCGGTGTGGGCAGGTGGGACTAGTGTAGATGGGGCATGTTGGTCGGTGTGGGCAGGTGTGACTAGTGTAGATGGGGCATGTTGGTCGGTGTGGGCAGGTGGGACTAGTGTAGATGGGGCATGTTGGACGGTGTGGGACTAGTGTAGATGGGGCATGTTGGTCGGTGTGGGCAGGTGGGACTATTGTAGATGGGGCATGTTGGTCGGTGTGGGCAGGTGGGACTAGTGTAGATGGGGCATGTTGGTCGGTGTGGGCAGGTGGGACTAGTGTAGATGGGGCATGTTGGTCGGTGTGGGCAGGTGGGACTAGTGTAGATGGGGCATGTTGGACGGTGTGGGACTAGTGTAGATGGGGCATGTTGGTCGGTGTGGGCAGGTGGGACTAGTGTAGATGGGGCATGTTGGTCGGTGTGGGCAGGTGGGACTAGTGTAGATGGGGCATGTTAGTCGGTGTGGGCAGGTGGGACTAGTGTAGATGGGGCATGTTGGTCGGTGTGGGCAGGTGGGACTAGTGTAGATGGGGCATGTTGGTCGGTGTGGGACTAGTGTAGATGGGGCATGTTGGTCGGTGTGGGACTAGTGTAGATGGGGCATGTTGGTCGGTGTGGGACTAGTGTAGATGGGGCATGTTGGTCGGTGTGGGACTAGTGTAGATGGGGCATGTTGGTCGGTGTGGGCAGGTGGGACTAGTGTAGATGGGGCATGTTGGTCGGTGTGGGCAGGTGGGACTAGTGTAGATGGGGCATGTTGGTCGGTGTGGGCAGGTGGGACTAGTGTAGATGGGGCATGTTGGTCGGTGTGGGCAGGTGGGACTAGTGTAGATGGGGCATGTTGGTCGGTGTGGGCAGGTGGGACTAGTGTTGATGGGGCATGTTGGACGGTGTGGGACTAGTGTAGATGGGGCATGTTGGTCGGTGTGGGCAGGTGGGACTAGTGTAGATGGGGCATGTTGGTCGGTGTGGGCAGGTGGGACTAGTGTAGATGGGGCATGTTGGTCGGTGTGGGCAGGTGGGACTAGTGTAGATGGGGCATGTTGGTCGGTGTGGGACTAGTGTAGATGGGGCATGTTGGTCGGTGTGGGCAGGTGGGACTAGTGTAGATGGGGCATGTTGGTCGGTGTGGGCAGGTGGGACTAGTGTAGATGGGGCATGTTGGTCGGTGTGGGCAGGTGGGACTAGTGTAGATGGGGCATGTTGGTCGGTGTGGGCAGGTGGGACTAGTGTAGATGGGGCATGTTGGTCGATGTGGGCAGGTGGGACTAGTGTAGATGGGGCATGTTAGTCGGTGTGGGACTAGTGTAGATGGGGCATGTTGGTCGGTGTGGGCAGGTGGGACTAGTGTAGATGGGGCATGTTGGACGGTGTGGGACTAGTGTAGATGGGGCATGTTGGTCGGTGTGGGCAGGTGGGACTAGTGTAGATGGGGCATGTTGGTCGGTGTGGGCAGGTGGGACTAGTGTAGATGGGGCATGTTAGTCGGTGTGGGCAGGTGGGACTAGTGTAGATGGGGCATGTTGGTCGGTGTGGGCAGGTGGGACTAGTGTAGATGGGGCATGTTGGTCGGTGTGGGACTAGTGTAGATGGGGCATGTTGGTCGGTGTGGGCAGGTGGGACTAGTGTAGATGGGGTATGTTGGTCGGTGTGGGACTAGTGTAGATGGGGCATGTTGGTCGGTGTGGGACTAGTGTAGATGGGGCATGTTGGTCGGTGTGGGCAGGTGGGACTAGTGTAGATGGGGCATGTTGGTCGTTGTGGGCAGGTGGGACTAGTGTAGATGGGGCATGTTGGTCAGTGTGGGCAGGTGGGACTAGTGTAGATGGGGCATGTTGGTCGGTGTGGGCAGGTGGGACTAGTGTAGATGGGGCATGTTAGTCGGTGTGGGACTAGTGTAGATGGGGCATGTTGGTCGGTGTGGGCAGGTGGGACTAGTGTAGATGGGGCATGTTGGTCGGTGTGGGCAGGTGGGACTAGTGTAGATGGGGCATGTTAGTCGGTGTGGGACTAGTGTAGATGGGGCATGTTGGTCGGTGTGGGCAGGTGGGACTAGTGTAGATGGGGCATGTTGGTCGGTGTGGGCAGGTGGGACTAGTGTAGATGGGGCATGTTGGTCGGTGTGGGCAGGTGGGACTAGTGTAGATGGGGCATGTTGGTCGGTGTGGGACTAGTGTAGATGGGGCATGTTGGTCGGTGTGGGCAGGTGGGACTAGTGTAGATGGGGCATGTTGGTCGGTGTGGGCAGGTGGGACTAGTGTAGATGGGGCATGTTGGTCGGTGTGGGCAGGTGGGACTAGTGTAGATGGGGCATGTTGGTCGGTGTGGGCAGGTGGGACTAGTGTAGATGGGGCATGTTGGTCGGTGTGGGCAGGTGGGACTAGTGTAGATGGGGCATGTTGGTCGGTGTGGGCAGGTGGGACTAGTGTAGATGGGGCATGTTGGTCGGTGTGGGCAGGTGGGACTAGTGTAGATGGGGCATGTTAGTCGGTGTGGGACTAGTGTAGATGGGGCATGTTGGTCGGTTTGGGCAGGTGGGACTAGTGTAGATGGGGCATGTTGGTCGGTGTGGGACTAGTGTAGATGGGGCATGTTGGTCGGTGTGGGCAGGTGGGACTAGTGTAGATGGGGCATGTTGGTCGTTGTGGGCAGGTGGGACTAGTGTAGATGGGGCATGTTGGTCGGTGTGGGCAGGTGGGACTAGTGTAGATGGGGCATGTTGGTCGGTGTGGGCAGGTGGGACTAGTGTAGATGGGGCATGTTGGTCGGTGTGGGCAGGTGGGACTAGTGTAGATGGGGCATGTTAGTCGGTGTGGGACTAGTGTAGATGGGGCATGTTGGTCGTTGTGGGCAGGTGGGACTAGTGTAGATGGGGCATGTTGGTCGGTGTGGGCAGGTGGGACTAGTGTAGATGGGGCATGTTGGTCGGTGTGGGCAGGTGGGACTAGTGTAGATGGGGCATGTTGGTCGGTGTGGGCAGGTGGGACTAGTGTAGATGGGGCATGTTGGTCGGTGTGGGCAGGTGTGACTAGTGTAGATGGGGCATGTTGGTCGGTGTGGGCAGGTGGGACTAGTGTAGATGGGGCATGTTGGACGGTGTGGGACTAGTGTAGATGGGGCATGTTGGTCGGTGTGGGCAGGTGGGACTATTGTAGATGGGGCATGTTGGTCGGTGTGGGCAGGTGGGACTAGTGTAGATGGGGCATGTTGGTCGGTGTGGGCAGGTGGGACTAGTGTAGATGGGGCATGTTGGTCGGTGTGGGCAGGTGGGACTAGTGTAGATGGGGCATGTTGGACGGTGTGGGACTAGTGTAGATGGGGCATGTTGGTCGGTGTGGGCAGGTGGGACTAGTGTAGATGGGGCATGTTGGTCGGTGTGGGCAGGTGGGACTAGTGTAGATGGGGCATGTTAGTCGGTGTGGGCAGGTGGGACTAGTGTAGATGGGGCATGTTGGTCGGTGTGGGCAGGTGGGACTAGTGTAGATGGGGCATGTTGGTCGGTGTGGGACTAGTGTAGATGGGGCATGTTGGTCGGTGTGGGCAGGTGGGACTAGTGTAGATGGGGTATGTTGGTCGGTGTGGGACTAGTGTAGATGGGGCATGTTGGTCGGTGTGGGACTAGTGTAGATGGGGCATGTTGGTCGGTGTGGGCAGGTGGGACTAGTGTAGATGGGGCATGTTGGTCGGTGTGGGCAGGTGGGACTAGTGTAGATGGGGCATGTTGGTCGGTGTGGGCAGGTGGGACTAGTGTAGATGGGGCATGTTGGTCGGTGTGGGCAGGTGGGACTAGTGTAGATGGGGCATGTTGGTCGGTGTGGGCAGGTGGGACTAGTGTTGATGGGGCATGTTGGACGGTGTGGGACTAGTGTAGATGGGGCATGTTGGTCGGTGTGGGCAGGTGGGACTAGTGTAGATGGGGCATGTTGGTCGGTGTGGGCAGGTGGGACTAGTGTAGATGGGGCATGTTGGTCGGTGTGGGCAGGTGGGACTAGTGTAGATGGGGCATGTTGGTCGGTGTGGGACTAGTGTAGATGGGGCATGTTGGTCGGTGTGGGCAGGTGGGACTAGTGTAGATGGGGCATGTTGGTCGGTGTGGGCAGGTGGGACTAGTGTAGATGGGGCATGTTGGTCGGTGTGGGCAGGTGGGACTAGTGTAGATGGGGCATGTTGGTCGGTGTGGGCAGGTGGGACTAGTGTAGATGGGGCATGTTGGTCGATGTGGGCAGGTGGGACTAGTGTAGATGGGGCATGTTAGTCGGTGTGGGACTAGTGTAGATGGGGCATGTTGGTCGGTGTGGGCAGGTGGGACTAGTGTAGATGGGGCATGTTGGACGGTGTGGGACTAGTGTAGATGGGGCATGTTGGTCGGTGTGGGCAGGTGGGACTAGTGTAGATGGGGCATGTTGGTCGGTGTGGGCAGGTGGGACTAGTGTAGATGGGGCATGTTAGTCGGTGTGGGCAGGTGGGACTAGTGTAGATGGGGCATGTTGGTCGGTGTGGGCAGGTGGGACTAGTGTAGATGGGGCATGTTGGTCGGTGTGGGACTAGTGTAGATGGGGCATGTTGGTCGGTGTGGGCAGGTGGGACTAGTGTAGATGGGGTATGTTGGTCGGTGTGGGACTAGTGTAGATGGGGCATGTTGGTCGGTGTGGGACTAGTGTAGATGGGGCATGTTGGTCGGTGTGGGCAGGTGGGACTAGTGTAGATGGGGCATGTTGGTCGGTGTGGGCAGGTGGGACTAGTGTAGATGGGGCATGTTGGTCGGTGTGGGCAGGTGGGACTAGTGTAGATGGGGCATGTTGGTCGGTGTGGGCAGGTGGGACTAGTGTTGATGGGGCATGTTGGACGGTGTGGGACTAGTGTAGATGGGGCATGTTGGTCGGTGTGGGCAGGTGGGACTAGTGTAGATGGGGCATGTTGGTCGGTGTGGGCAGGTGGGACTAGTGTAGATGGGGCATGTTGGTCGGTGTGGGCAGGTGGGACTAGTGTAGATGGGGCATGTTGGTCGGTGTGGGCAGGTGGGACTAGTGTAGATGGGGCATGTTAGTCGGTGTGGGACTAGTGTAGATGGGGCATGTTGGTCGGTGTGGGCAGGTGGGACTAGTGTAGATGGGGCATGTTGGTCGTTGTGTGCAGGTGGGACTAGTGTAGATGGGGCATGTTGGTCGGTGTGGGCAGGTGGGACTAGTGTAGATGGGGCATGTTGGTCGGTGTGGGCAGGTGGGACTAGTGTAGATGGGGCATGTTGGTCGGTGTGGGCAGGTGGGACTAGTGTAGATGGGGCATGTTGGTCGGTGTGGGCAGGTGGGACTAGTGTGGATGGGGCATGTTGGTCGGTGTGGGACTAGTGTAGATGGGGCATGTTGGTCGGTGTGGGCAGGTGGGACTAGTGTAGATGGGGCATGTTGGTCGGTGTGGGCAGGTGGGACTAGTGTAGATGGGGCATGTTGGTCGGTGTGGGCAGGTGGGACTAGTGTAGATGGGGCATGTTGGTCGGTGTGGGCAGGTGGGACTAGTGTAGATGGGGCATGTTGGTCGGTGTGGGCAGGTGGGACTAGTGTAGATGGGGCATGTTGGTCGGTGTGGGCAGGTGGGACTAGTGTAGATGGGGCATGTTGGTCGGTGTGGGCAGGTGGGACTAGTGTAGATGGGGCATGTTGATCGGTGTGGGACTAGTGTAGATGGGGCATGTTGGTCGGTGTGGGCAGGTGGGACTAGTGTAGATGGGGCATGTTGGTCGGTGTGGGCAGGTGGGACTAGTGTAGATGGGGCATGTTGGTCGGTGTGGGCAGGTGGGACTAGTGTAGATGGGACATGTTGGTCGGTGTGGGCAGGTGGGACTAGTGTAGATGGGGCATGTTGGTCGGTGTGGGCAGGTGGGACTAGTGTAGATGGGGCATGTTAGTCGGTGTGGGACTAGTGTAGATGGGGCATGTTGGTCGGTGTGGGCAGGTGGGACTAGTGTAGATGGGGCATGTTGGTCGTTGTGTGCAGGTGGGACTAGTGTAGATGGGGCATGTTGGTCGGTGTGGGCAGGTGGGACTAGTGTAGATGGGGCATGTTGGTCGGTGTGGGCAGGTGGGACTAGTGTAGATGGGGCATGTTGGTCGGTGTGGGCAGGTGGGACTAGTGTAGATGGGGCATGTTGGTCGGTGTGGGCAGGTGGGACTAGTGTGGATGGGGCATGTTGGTCGGTGTGGGACTAGTGTAGATGGGGCATGTTGGTCGGTGTGGGCAGGTGGGACTAGTGTAGATGGGGCATGTTGGTCGGTGTGGGCAGGTGGGACTAGTGTAGATGGGGCATGTTGGTCGGTGTGGGCAGGTGGGACTAGTGTAGATGGGGCATGTTGGTCGGTGTGGGCAGGTGGGACTAGTGTAGATGGGGCATGTTGGTCGGTGTGGGCAGGTGGGACTAGTGTAGATGGGGCATGTTGGTCGGTGTGGGCAGGTGGGACTAGTGTAGATGGGGCATGTTGGACGGTGTGGGACTAGTGTAGATGGGGCATGTTGGTCGGTGTGGGCAGGTGGGACTAGTGTAGATGGGGCATGTTGGTCGGTGTGGGCAGGTGGGACTAGTGTAGATGGGGCATGTTAGTCGGTGTGGGACTAGTGTAGATGGGGCATGTTGGTCGGTGTGGGCAGGTGGGACTAGTGTAGATGGGGCATGTTGGTCGGTGTGGGACTAGTGTAGATGGGGCATGTTGGTCGGTGTGGGTAGGTGGGACTAGTGTAGATGGGGCATGTTGGTCGTTGTGGGCAGGTGGGACTAGTGTAGATGGGGCATGTTGGTCGGTGTGGGCAGGTGGGACTAGTGTAGATGGGGCGTGTTGGTCGGTGTGGGCAGGTGGGACTAGTGTAGATGGGGCATGTTGGTCGGTGTGGGCAGGTGGGACTAGTGTAGATGGGGCATGTTGGTCGGTGTGGGCAGGTGGGACTAGTGTAGATGGGGCATGTTGGTCGGTGTGGGCAGGTGGGACTAGTGTAGATGGGGCATGTTGGTCGGTGTGGGCAGGTGGGACTAGTGTAGATGGGGCATGTTGGTCGGTGTGGGCAGGTGGGACTAGTGTAGATGGGGCATGTTTGTCGGTGTGGGCAGGTGGGACTAGTGTAGATGGGGCATGTTAGTCGGTGTGGGACTAGTGTAGATGGGGCATGTTGGTCAGTGTGGGCAGGTGGGACTAGTGTAGATGGGGCATGTTGGTCGGTGTGGGACTAGTGTAGATGGGGCATGTTGGTCGGTATGGGCAGGTGGGACTTGTGTAGATGGGGCATGTTGGACGGTGTGGGACTAGTGTAGATCGGGCATGTTGGTAGGTGCGGGCAGGTGGGACTAGTGTAGATGGGGCATGTTGGTCGGTGTGGGCAGGTGGGACTAGTGTAGATGGGGCATGTTGGTCGGTGTGGGCAGGTGGGACTAGTGTAGATGGGGCATGTTGGTCGGTGTGGGCAGGTGGGACTAGTGTAGATGGGGCATGTTAGTCGGTGTGGGACTAGTATAGATGGGGCATGTTGGTCGGTGTGGGCAGGTGGGACTAGTGTAGATGGGGCATGTTGGTCGGTGTGGGCAGGTGGGACTAGTGTAGATGGGGCATGTTGGTCGGTGTGGGACTAGTGTAGATGGGGCATGTTGGTCGGTGTGGGCAGGTGGGACAAGTGTAGATGGGGCATGTTGGTCGTTGTGGGCAGGTGGGACTAGTGTAGATGGGGCATGTTGGTCGGTGTGGGCAGGTGGGACTAGTGTAGATGGGGCATGTTGGTCGGTGTGGGACTAGTGTAGATGGGGCATGTTGGTCGGTGTGGGCAGGTGGGACTAGTGTAGATGGGGCATGTTGGTCGGTGTGGGACTAGTGTAGATGGGGCATGTTGGTCGGTGTGGGCAGGTGGGACTAGTGTAGATGGGGCATGTTGGTCGTTGTGGGCAGGTGGGACTAGTGTAGATGGGGCATGTTGGTCGGTGTGGGCAGGTGGGACTAGTGTAGATGGGGCATGTTGGTCGGTGTGGGCAGGTGGGACTAGTGTAGATGGGGCATGTTGGTCGGTGTGGGCAGGTGGGACTAGTGTAGATGGGGCATGTTGGTCGGTGTGGGCAGGTGGGACTAGTGTAGATGGGGCATGTTGGTCGGTGTGGGCAGGTGGGACTAGTGTAGATGGGGCATGTTGGTCGGTGTGGGCAGGTGGGACTAGTGTAGATGGGGCATGTTGGTCGGTGTGGGCAGGTGGGACTAGTGTAGATGGGGCATGTTGGTCGGTGTGGGCAGGTGGGACAAGTGTAGATGGGGCATGTTGGTCGGTGTGGGCAGGTGGGACTAGTGTAGATGGGGCATGTTGGTCGGTGTGGGCAGGTGGGACTAGTGTAGATGGGGCATGTTGGTCGGTGTGGGCAGGTGGGACTAGTGTAGATGGGGCATGTTGGACGGTGTGGGACTAGTGTAGATGGGGCATGTTGGTAGGTGTGGGCAGGTGGGACTAGTGTAGATGGGGCATGTTGGTCGGTGTGGGCAGGTGGGACTAGTGTAGATGGGGCATGTTGGTCGGTGTGGGCAGGTGGGACTAGTGTAGGTGGGGCATGTTGGTCGGTGTGGGCAGGTGGGACTAGTGTAGATGGGGCATGTTAGTCGGTGTGGGACTAGTATAGATGGGGCATGTTGGTCGGTGTGGGCAGGTGGGACTAGTGTAGAAAGGGCATGTTGGTCGGTGTGGGCAGGTGGGACTAGTGTAGATGGGGCATGTTAGTCGGTGTGGGACTAGTGTAGATGGGGCATGTTGGTCGGTGTGGGCAGGTGGGACTAGTGTAGATGGGGCATGTTGGTCGTTGTGTGCAGGTGGGACTAGTGTAGATGGGGCATGTTGGTCGGTGTGGGCAGGTGGGACTAGTGTAGATGGGGCATGTTGGTCAGTGTGGGCAGGTGGGACTAGTGTAGATGGGGCATGTTGGTCGGTGTGGGCAGGTGGGACTAGTGTAGATGGGGCATGTTGGTCGGTGTGGGCAGGTGGGACTAGTGTAGATGGGGCATGTTGGTCGGTGTGGGACTAGTGTAGATGGGGCATGTTGGTCGGTGTGGGCAGGTGGGACTAGTGTAGATGGGGCATGTTGGTCGTTGTGGGCAGGTGGGACCAGTGTAGATGGGGCATGTTGGTCGGTGTGGGCAGGTGGGACTAGTGTAGATGGGGCATGTTGGTCGGTGTGGGCAGGTGGGACTAGTGTAGATGGGGCATGTTGGTCGTTGTGGGCAGGTGGGACCAGTGTAGATGGGGCATGTTGGTCGGTGTGGGCAGGTGGGACTAGTGTAGATGGGGCAAGTTGGTCGGTGTGGGCAGGTGGGACTAGTGTAGATGGGGCATGTTGGTCGGTGTGGGCAGGTGGGACTAGTGTAGATGGGGCATGTTGGTCGGTGTGGGCAGGTGGGACTAGTGTAGATGGGGCATGTTGGTCGGTGTGGGCAGGTGGGACTAGTGTAGATGGGGCATGTTGGTCGGTGTGGGCAGGTGGGACTAGTGTAGATGGGGCATGTTGGTCGGTGTGGGACTAGTGTAGATGGGGCATGTTGGTCGGTGTGGGCAGGTGGGACTAGTGTAGATGGGGCATGTTGGTCGGTGTGGGCAGGTGGGACTAGTGTAGATGGGGCATGTTGGTCGGTGTGGGCAGGTGGGACTAGTGTAGATGGGGCATGTTGGTCGGTGTGGGCAGGTGGGACTAGTGTAGATGGGGCATGTTGGTCGGGGTGGGCAGGTGGGTCTAGTGTAGATGGGGCATGTTGGTCGGTGTGGGCAGGTGGGACTAGTGTAGATGGGGCATGTTGGTCGGTGTGGGACTAGTGTAGATGGGGCATGTTGGTCGGTGTGGGCAGGTGGGACTAGTGTAGATGGGGCATGTTGGTCGGTGTGGGCAGGTGGGACTAGTGTAGATGGGGCATGTTGGTCGGTGTGGGCAGGTGGGACTAGTGTAGATGGGGCATGTTGGTCGGTGTGGGCAGGTGGGACTAGTGTAGATGGGGCATGTTGGTCGGGGTGGGCAGGTGGGTCTAGTGTAGATGGGGCATGTTGGTCGGTGTGGGCAGGTGGGACTAGTGTAGATGGGGCATGTTGGTCGGTGTGGGCAGGTGGGACTAGTGTAGATGGGGCATGTTGGACGGTGTGGGACTAGTGTAGATGGGGCATGTTGGTCGGTATGAGCAGGTGGGACTAGTGTAGATGGGGCATGTTGGTCGGTGTGGGCAGGTGGGACTAGTGTAGATGGGGCATGTTGGTCGGTGTGGGCAGGTGGGACTAGTGTAGATGGGGCATGTTGGTCGGTGTGGGCAGGTGGGACTAGTGTAGATGGGGCATGTTAGTCGGTGTGGGACTAGTGTAGATGGGGCATGTTGGTCGGTGTGGGCAGGTGGGACTAGTGTAGATGGGGCATGTTGGTCGGTGTGGGCAGGTGGGACTAGTGCAGATGGGGCATGTTGGTCGGTGTGGGACTAGTGTAGATGGGGCATGTTGGTCGGTGTGGGCAGGTGGGACTAGTGTAGATGGGGCATGTTGGTCGTTGTGGGCAGGTGGGACTAGTGTAGATGGGGCATGTTGGTCGGTGTGGGCAGGTGGGACTAGTGTAGATGGGGCATGTTGGTCGGTGTGGGCAGGTGGGACTAGTGTAGATGGGGCATGTTGGTCGGTGTGGGCAGGTGGGACTAGTGTAGATGGGGCATGTTGGACGGTGTGGGACTAGTGTAGATGGGGCATGTTGGTCGGTGTGGGCAGGTGGGACTAGTGTAGATGGGGCATGTTGGTCGGTGTGGGACTAGTGTAGATGGGGCATGTTGGTCGGTGTGGGCAGGTGGGACTAGTGTAGATGGGGCATGTTGGTCGTTGTGGGCAGGTGGGACTAGTGTAGATGGGGCATGTTGGTCAGTGTGGGCAGGTGGGACTAGTGTAGATGGGGCATGTTGGTCGGTGTGGGCAGGTGGGACTAGTGTAGATGGGGCATGTTAGTCGGTGTGGGACTAGTGTAGATGGGGCATGTTGGTCGGTGTGGGCAGGTGGGACTAGTGTAGATGGGGCATGTTGGTCGGTGTGGGCAGGTGGGACTAGTGTAGATGGGGCATGTTGGTCGGTGTGGGCATGTGGGACTAGTGTAGATGGGGCATGTTGGTCAGTGTGGGCAGGTGGGACTAGTGTAGATGGGGCATGTTGGTCGGTGTGGGCAGGTGGGACTAGTGTAGATGGGGCATGTTAGTCGGTGTGGGACTAGTGTAGATGGGGCATGTTGGTCGGTGTGGGCAGGTGGGACTAGTGTAGATGGGGCATGTTGGTCGGTGTGTGACTAGTGTAGATGGGGCATGTTGGTCGGTGTGGGCAGGTGGGACTAGTGTAGATGGGGCATGTTGGTCGTTGTTGGCAGGTGGGACTAGTGTAGATGGGGCATGTTGGTCAGTGTGGGCAGGTGGGACTAGTGTAGATGGGGCATGTTGGTCGGTGTGGTCAGGTGGGACTAGTGTAGATGGGGCATGTTGGTCGGTGTGGGCAGGTGGGACTAGTGTAGATGGGGCATGTTGGTCGGTGTGGGCAGGTGGGACTAGTGTAGATGGGGCATGTTGGTCGGTGTGGGCAGGTGGGACTAGTGTAGATGGGGCATGTTGGTCGGTGTGGGCAGGTGGGACTAGTGTAGATGGGGCATGTTGGTCGGTGTGGGCAGGTGGGACTAGTGTAGATGGGGCATGTTGGTCGGTGTGGGACTAGTGTAGATGGGGCATGTTGGTCGGTGTGGGCAGGTGGGACTAGTGTAGATGGGGCATGTTGGTCGTTGTGGGCAGGTGGGACTAGTGTAGATGGGGCATGTTGGTCAGTGTGGGCAGGTGGGACTAGTGTAGATGGGGCATGTTGGTCGGTGTGGGCAGGTGGGACTAGTGTAGATGGGGCATGTTAGTCGGTGTGGGACTAGTGTAGATGGGGCATGTTGGTCGGTGTGGGCAGGTGGGACTAGTGTAGATGGGGCATGTTGGTCGGTGTGGGCAGGTGGGACTAGTGTAGATGGGGCATGTTAGTCGGTGCGGGACTAGTGTAGATGGGGCATGTTGGTCGGTGTGGGCAGGTGGGACTAGTGTAGATGGGGCATGTTGGTCGGTGTGGGACTAGTGTAGATGGGGCATGTTGGTCGGTGTGGGCAGGTGGGACTAGTGTAGATGGGGCATGTTGGTCGTTGTTGGCAGGTGGGACTAGTGTAGATGGGGCATGTTGGTCAGTGTGGGCAGGTGGGACTAGTGTAGATGGGGCATGTTGGTCGGTGTGGTCAGGTGGGACTAGTGTAGATGGGGCATGTTGGTCGGTGTGGGCAGGTGGGACTAGTGTAGATGGGGCATGTTGGTCGGTGTGGGCAGGTGGGACTAGTGTAGATGGGGCATGTTGGTCGGTGTGGGCAGGTGGGACTAGTGTAGATGGGGCATGTTGGTCGGTGTGGGCAGGTGGGACTAGTGTAGATGGGGCATGTTGGTCGGTGTGGGCAGGTGGGACTAGTGTAGATGGGGCATGTTGGTCGGTGTGGGCAGGTGGGACTAGTGTAGATGGGGCATGTTGGTCGGTGTGGGCAGGTGGGACTAGTGTAGATGGGGCATGTTGGTCGGTGTGGGCAGGTGGGACTAGTGTAGATGGGGCATGTTGGTCGGTGTGGGCAGGTGGGACTAGTGTAGATGGGGCATGTTGGTCGGTGTGGGCAGGTGGGACTAGTGTAGATGGGGCATGTTGGTCGGTGTGGGCAGGTGGGACTAGTGTAGATGGGGCATGTTGGTCGGTGTGGGCAGGTGGGACTAGTGTAGATGGGGCATGTTGGACGGTGTGGGACTAGTGTAGATGGGGCATGTTGGTCGGTGTGGGCAGGTGGGACTAGTGTAGATGGGGCATGTTGGTCGGTGTGGGACTAGTGTAGATGGGGCATGTTGGTCGGTGTGGGCAGGTGGGACTAGTGTAGATGGGGCATGTTGGTTGTTGTGGGCAGGTGGGACTAGTGTAGATGGGGCATGTTGGTCAGTGTGGGCAGGTGGGACTAGTGTAGATGGGGCATGTTGGTCGGTGTGGGCAGGTGGGACTAGTGTAGATGGGGCATGTTAGTCGGTGTGGGACTAGTGTAGATGGGGCATGTTGGTCGGTGTGGGCAGGTGGGACTAGTGTAGATGGGGCATGTTGGTCGGTGTGGGACTAGTGTAGATGGGGCATGTTGGTCGGTGTGGGCAGGTGGGACTAGTGTAGATGGGGCATGTTGGTCGTTGTGGGCAGGTGGGACTAGTGTAGATGGGGCATGTTGGTCGGTGTGGGCAGGTGGGACTAGTGTAGATGGGGCATGTTGGTCGGTGTGGGCAGGTGGGACTAGTGTAGATGGGGCATGTTGGTCGGTGTGGGACTAGTGTAGATGGGGCATGTTGGTCGGTGTGGGCAGGTGGGACTAGTGTAGATGGGGCATGTTGGTCGTTGTGGGCAGGTGGGACTAGTGTAGATGGGGCATGTTGGTCGGTGTGGGCAGGTGGGACTAGTGTAGATGGGGCATGTTGGTCGGTGTGGGCAGGTGGGACTAGTGTAGATGGGGCATGTTGGTCGGTGTGGGCAGGTGGGACTAGTGTAGATGGGGCATGTTGGTCGGTGTGGGACTAGTGTAGATGGGGCATGTTGGTCGGTGTGGTCAGGTGGGACTAGTGTAGATGGGGCATGTTGGTCGGTGTGGGCAGGTGGGACTAGTGTAGATGGGGCATGTTGGTCGGTGTGGGCAGGTGGGACTAGTGTAGATGGGGCATGTTGGTCGGTGTGGGCAGGTGGGACTAGTGTAGATGGGGCATGTTGGTCGGTGTGGGCAGGTGGGACTAGTGTAGATGGGGCATGTTGGTCGGTGTGGGCAGGTGGGACTAGTGTAGATGGGGCATGTTGGTCGGTGTGGGCAGGTGGGACTAGTGTAGATGGGGCATGTTGGTCGGTGTGGGCAGGTGGGACTAGTGTAGATGGGGCATGTTGGTCGGTGTGGGCAGGTGGGACTAGTGTAGATGGGGCATGTTAGTCGGTGTGGGACTAGTGTAGATGGGGCATGTTGGTCGGTGTGGGCAGGTGGGACTAGTGTAGATGGGGCATGTTGGTCGTTGTGGGCAGGTGGGACTAGTGTAGATGGGGCATGTTGGTCGGTGTGGGCAGGTGGGACTAGTGTAGATGGGGCATGTTGGTCGGTGTGGGCAGGTGGGACTAGTGTAGATGGGGCATGTTGGTCGGTGTGGGCAGGTGGGACTAGTGTAGATGGGGCATGTTGGTCGGTGTGGGCAGGTGGGACTAGTGTAGATGGGGCATGTTGGTCGGTGTGGGCAGGTGGGACTAGTGTAGATGGGGCATGTTGATCGGTGTGGGCAGGTGGGACTAGTGTAGATGGGGCATGTTGGTCGGTGTGGGACTAGTGTAGATGGTGCATGTTGGTCGGTGTGGGCAGGTGGGACTAGTGTAGATGGGGCATGTTGGTCGTTGTGGGCAGGTGGGACTAGTGTAGATGGGGCATGTTGGTCGGTGTGGGCAGGTGGGACTAGTGTAGATGGGGCATGTTGGTCGGTGTGGGCAGGTGGGACTAGTGTAGATGGGGCATGTTAGTCGGTGTGGGACTAGTGTAGATGGGGCATGTTGGTCGGTGTGGGCAGGTGGGACTAGTGTAGATGGGGCATGTTGGTCGGTGTGGGCAGGTGGGACTAGTGTAGATGGGGCATGTTAGTCGGTGTGGGACTAGTGTAGATGGGGCATGTTGGTCGGTGTGGGCAGGTGGGACTAGTGTAGATGGGGCATGTTGGTCGTTGTGGGCAGGTGGGACTAGTGTAGATGGGGCATGTTGGTCGGCGTGGGCAGGTGGGACTAGTGTAGATGGGGCATGTTAGTCGGTGTGGGACTAGTGTAGATGGGGCATGATGGTCGGTGTGGGCAGGTGGGACTACTGTAGATGGGGCATGTTGGTCGGTGTGGGACTAGTGTAGATGGGGCATGTTGGTCGGTGTGGGCAGGTGGGACTAGTGTAGATGGGGCATGTTGGTCGGTGTGGGCAGGTGGGACTTGTGTAGATGGGGTATGTTGGTCGGTGTGGGCAGGTGGGACTAGTGTGGGTGGGGCATGTTGGTCGGTGTGGGCAGGTGGGACTAGTGTAGATGGGGCATGTTGGTCGGTGTGGGCAGGTGGGACAAGTGTAGATGGGGCATGTTGGTCGGTGTGGGCAGGTGGGACTAGTGTAGATGGGGCATGTTGGTCGGTGTGGGCAGGTGGGACTAGTGTAGATGGGGCATGTTAGTCGGTGTGGGACTAGTGTAGATGGGGCATGTTGGTCGGTGTGGGCAGGTGGGACTAGTGTAGATGGGGCATGTTGGTCGGTGTGGGCAGGTGGGACTAGTGTAGATGGGGCATGTTGGTCGGTGTGGGACTAGTGTAGATGGGGCATGTTGGTCGGTGTGGGACTAGTGTAGATGGGGCATGTTGGTCGGTGTGGGCAGGTGGGACTAGTGTAGATGGGGCATGTTGGTCGGTGTGGGCAGGTGGGACTAGTGTAGATGGGGCATGTTGGTCGGTGTGGGCAGGTGGGACTAGTGTAGATGGGGCATGTTGGTCGGTGTGGGCAGGTGGGACTAGTGTAGATGGGGCATGTTGGTCGGTGTGGGCAGGTGGGACTAGTGTAGATGGGGCATGTTGGTCGGTGTGGGCAGGTGGGACTAGTGTAGATGGGGCATGTTGGTCGGTGTGGGCAGGTGGGACTAGTGTAGATGGGGCATGTTGGTCGGTGTGGGCAGGTGGGACTAGTGTAGATGGGGCATGTTGGTCGGTGTGGGCAGGTGGGACTAGTGTAGATGGGGCATGTTGGTCGGTGTGGGCAGGTGGGACTAGTGTAGATGGGGCATGTTGGTCGGTGTGGGCAGGTGGGACTAGTGTAGATGGGGCATGTTAGTCGGTGTGGGACTAGTGTAGATGGGGCATGTTGGTCGGTGTGGGCAGGTGGGACTAGTGTAGATGGGGCATGTTGGTCGTTGTGGGCAGGTGGGACTAGTGTAGATGGGGCATGTTGGTCGGTGTGGGCAGGTGGGACTAGTGTAGATGGGGCATGTTGGTCGGTGTGGGCAGGTGGGACTGGTGTAGATGGGGCATGTTGGTCGGTGTGGGCAGGTGGGACTAGTGTAGATGGGGCATGTTGGTCGGTGTGGGCAGGTGGGACTAGTGTAGATGGGGCATGTTGGTCGGTGTGGGCAGGTGGGACTAGTGTAGATGGGGCATGTTGATCGGTGTGGGCAGGTGGGACTAGTGTAGATGGGGCATGTTGGTCGGTGTGGGACTAGTGTAGATGGGGCATGTTGGTCGGTGTGGGCAGGTGGGACTCGTGTAGATGGGGCATGTTGGTCGGTGTGGGCAGGTGGGACTAGTGTAGATGGGGTATGTTGGTCAGTGTGGGCAGGTGGGACTAGTGTAGATGGGGCATGTTGGTCGGTGTGGGCAGGTGGGTCTAGTGTAGATGGGGCATGTTAGTCGGTGTGGGACTAGTGTAGATGGGGCATGTTGGTCGGTGTGGGCAGGTGGGACTAGTGTAGATGGGGCATGTTAGTCGGTGTGGGACTAGAGTAGATGGGGCATGTTGGTCGGTGTGGGCAGGTGGGACTAGTGTAGATGGGGCATGTTGGTCGGTGTGGGCAGGTGGGACTAGTGTAGATGGGGCATGTTAGTCGGTGTGGGACTAGTGTAGATGGGGCATGTTGGTCGGTGTGGGCAGGTGGGACTAGTGTAGATGGGGCATGTTGGTCGGTGTGGGCAGGTGGGACTAGTGTAGATGGGGCATGTTGGTCGGTGTGGGCAGGTGGGACTAGTGTAGATGGGGCATGTTGGTCGGTGTGGGCAGGTGGGACTAGTGTAGATGGGGCATGTTGGTCGATGTGGGCAGGTGGGACTAGTGTAGATGGGGCATGTTGGTCGGTGTGGGCAGGTGGGACTAGTGTAGATGGGGCATGTTGGTCGGTGTGGGCAGGTGGGACTAGTGTAGATGGGGCATGTTGGTCGGTGTGGGCAGGTGGGACTAGTGTAGATGGGGCATGTTGGTCGGTGTGGGCAGGTGGGACTAGTGTAGATGGGGCATGTTGGTCGGTGTGGGCAGGTGGGACTAGTGTAGATGGGGCATGTTGGTCGGTGTGGGCAGGTGGGACTAGTGTAGATGGGGCATGTTGGTCGGTGTGGGCAGGTGGGACTAGTGTAGATGGGGCATGTTGGTCGGTGTGGGCAGGTGGGACTAGTGTAGATGGGGCATGTTAGTCGGTGTGGGACTAGTGTAGATGGGGCATGTTGGTCGGTGTGGGCAGGTGGGACTAGTGTAGATGGGGCATGTTGGTCGTTGTGGGCAGGTGGGACTAGTGTAGATGGGGCATGTTGGTCGGTGTGGGCAGGTGGGACTAGTGTAGATGGGGCATGTTGGTCGGTGTGGGCAGGTGGGACTAGTGTAGATGGGGCATGTTGGTCGGTGTGGGCAGGTGGGACTAGTGTAGATGGGGCATGTTGGTCGGTGTGGGCAGGTGGGACTAGTGTAGATGGGGCATGTTGGTCGGTGTGGGCAGGTGGGACTAGTGTAGATGGGGCATGTTGATCGGTGTGGGCAGGTGGGACTAGTGTAGATGGGGCATGTTGGTCGGTGTGGGACTAGTGTAGATGGGGCATGTTGGTCGGTGTGGGCAGGTGGGACTAGTGTAGATGGGGCATGTTGGTCGGTGTGGGCAGGTGGGACTAGTGTAGATGGGGTATGTTGGTCAGTGTGGGCAGGTGGGACTAGTGTAGATGGGACATGTTGGTCGGTGTGGGCAGGTGGGTCTAGTGTAGATGGGGCATGTTAGTCGGTGTGGGCAGGTGGGACTAGTGTAGATGGGGCATGTTAGTCGGTGTGGGACTAGAGTAGATGGGGCATGTTGGTCGGTGTGGGCAGGTGGGACTAGTGTAGATGGGGCATGTTAGTCGATGTGGGACTAGTGTAGATGGGGCATGTAGGACGGTGTGGGCAGGTGGCACTAGTGTAGATGGGGCATGTTGGTCGGTGTGGGCAGGTGGGACTAGTGTAGATGGGGCATGTTGGTCGGTGTGGGCAGGTGGGACTAGTGTAGATGGGGCATGTTGGTCGGTGTGGGCAGGTGGGACTAGTGTAGATGGGGCATGTTGGTCGGTGTGGGACTAGTGTAGATGGGGCATGTTGGTTGGTGTGGGCAGGTGGGACTAGTGTAGATGGGGCATGTTGGTCGTTGTGGGCAGGTGGGACTAGTGTAGATGGGGCATGTTGGTCGGTGTGGGCAGGTGGGACTAGTGTAGATGGGGCATGTTGGTCGGTGTGGGCAAGTGGGACTAGTGTAGATGGGGCATGTTGGTCGGTGTGGGCAGGTGGGATTAGTGTAGATGGGGCATGTTGGTCGGTGTGGGCAGGTGGGACTAGTGTAGATGGGGCATGTTGGACGGTGTGGGACTAGTGCAGATGGGGCATGTTGGTCGGTGTGGGCAGGTGGGACTAGTGTAGATGGGGCATGTTGGTCGGTGTGGGCAGGTGGGACTAGTGTAGATGGGGTATGTTGGTCAGTATGGGCAGGTGGGACTAGTGTAGATGGGGCATGTTAGTCGGTGTGGGACTAGTGTAGATGGGGCATGTTGGTCGGTGTGGGCAGGTGGGACTAGTGTAGATGGGGCATGTTGGTCGGTGTGGGCAGGTGGGACTAGTGTAGATGGGGCATGTTAGTCGGTGTGGGACTAGTGTAGATGGGGCATGTTGGTCGGTGTGGGCAGGTGGGACTAGTGTAGATGGGGCATGTTGGTCGGTGTGGGCAGGTGGGACTAGTGTAGATGGGGCATGTTGGTCGTTGTGGGCAGGTGGGACTAGTGTAGATGGGGCATGTTGGTCGGTGTGGGCAGGTGGGACTAGTGTAGATGGGGCATGTTGGTCGGTGTGGGCAGGTGGGACTAGTGTAGATGGGGCATGTTGGTTGGTGTGGGCAGGTGGGACTAGTGTAGATGGGGCATGTTGGTCGGTGTGGGCAGGTGGGACTAGTGTAGATGGGGCATGTTAGTCGGTGTGGGACTAGTGTAGATGGGGCATGTTGGTCGGTGTGGGCAGGTGCGACTAGTGTAGATGGGGCATGTTGGTCGGTGTGGGACTAGTGTAGATGGGGCATGTTGGACGGTGTGGGACTAGTGTAGATGGGGCATGTTGGTCGGTGTGGGCAGGTGGGACTAGTGTAGATGGGGCATGTTGGTCGGTGTGGGCAGGTGGGACTAGTGTAGATGGGGCATGTTGGTCGGTGTGGGCAGGTGGGACTAGTGTAGATGGGGCATGTTGGTCGGTGTGGGCAGGTGGGACTAGTGTAGATGGGGCATGTTGGTCGGTGTGGGACTAGTGTAGATGGGGCATGTTGGTCGGTGTGGGCAGGTGGGACTAGTGTAGATGGGGCATGTTGGTCGTTGTGGGCAGGTGGGACTAGTGTAGATGGGGCATGTTGGTCGGTGTGGGCAGGTGGGACTAGTGTAGATGGGGCATGTTGGTCGGTGTGGGCAGGTGGGACTAGTGTAGATGGGGCATGTTGGTCGGTGTGGGCAGGTGGGATTAGTGTAGATGGGGCATGTTGGTCGGTGTGGGCAGGTGGGTCTAGTGTAGATGGGGCATGTTAGTCGGTGTGGGACTAGTGTAGATGGGGCATGTTGGTCGGTGTGGGCAGGTGGGACTAGTGTAGATGGGGCATGTTGGTCGGTGTGGGCAGGTGGGACTAGTGTAGATGGGGCATGTTAGTCGGTGTGGGACTAGTGTAGATGGGGCATGTTGGTCGGTGTGGGCAGGTGGGACTAGTGTAGATGGGGCATGTTGGTCGTTGTGGGCAGGTGGGACTAGTGTAGATGGGGCATGTTGGTCGGTGTGGGCAGGTGGGACTAGTGTAGATGGGGCATGTTGGTCGGTGTGGGCAGGTGGGACTAGTGTAGATGGGGCATGTTGGTTGGTGTGGGCAGGTGGGACTAGTGTAGATGGGGCATGTTGGTCGGTGTGGGCAGGTGGGACTAGTGTAGATGGGGCATGTTAGTCGGTGTGGGACTAGTGTAGATGGGGCATGTTGGTCGGTGTGGGCAGGTGCGACTAGTGTAGATGGGGCATGTTGGTCGGTGTGGGACTAGTGTAGATGGGGCATGTTGGACGGTGTGGGACTAGTGTAGATGGGGCATGTTGGTCGGTGTGGGCAGGTGGGACTAGTGTAGATGGGGCATGTTGGTCGGTGTGGGCAGGTGGGACTAGTGTAGATGGGGCATGTTGGTCAGTGTGGGCAGGTGGGACTAGTGTAGATGGGGCATGTTGGTCGGTGTGGGCAGGTGGGACTAGTGTAGATGGGGCATGTTAGTCGGTGTGGGACTAGTGTAGATGGGGCATGTTGGTCGGTGTGGGCATGTGGGACTAGTGTAGATGGGGCATGTTGGTCGGTGTGGGCAGGTGGGACTAGTGTAGATGGGGCATGTTGGTCGGTGTGGGACTAGTGTGGATGGGGCATGTTGGTCGGTGTGGGCAGGTGGGACTAGTGTAGATGGGGCATGTTGGTCGTTGTGGGCAGGTGGGACTAGTGTAGATGGGGCATGTTGGTCGGTGTGGGCAGGTGGGACTAGTGTAGATGGGGCATGTTGGTCGGTGTGGGCAGGTGGGACTAGTGTAGATGGGGCATGTTGGTCGGTGTGGGCAGGTGGGACTAGTGTAGATGGGGCATGCTGGTCGGTGTGGGCAGGTGGGACTAGTGTAGATGGGGCATGTTGGTCGGTGTGGGCAGGTGGGACTAGTGTAGATGGGGCATGTTGGTCGGTGTGGGCAGGTGGGACTAGCGTAGATGGGGCATGTTGGTCGGTGTGGGCAGGTGGGACTAGTGTAGATGGGGCATGTTGGACGGTGTGGGACTAGTGTAGATGGGGCATGTTGGTCGGTGTGGGCAGGTGGGACTAGTGTAGATGGGGCATGTTGGTCGGTGTGGGCATGTGGGACTAGTGTAGATGGGGCATGTTGGTCGGTGTGGGCAGGTGGGACTAGTGTAGATGGGGCATGTTGGTCGGTGTGGGCAGGTGGGACTAGTGTAGATGGGGCATGTTGGTCGGTGTGGGACTAGTGTAGATGGAGCATGTTGGTCGGTGTGGGCAGGTGGGACTAGTGTAGATGGGGCATGTTGGTCGTTGTGGGCAGTTGGGACTAGTGTAGATGGGGCATGTTGGTCGGTGTGGGCAGGTGGGACTAGTGTAGATGGGGCATGTTAGTCGGTGTGGGACTAGTGTAGATGGGGCATGTTGGTCGGTGTGGGCAGGTGGGACTAGTGTAGATGGGGCATGTTGGTTGGTGTGGGACTAGTGTAGATGGGGCATGTTGGTCGGTGTGGGCAGGTGGGACTAGTGTAGATGGGGCATGTTGGTCGTTGTGGGCAGGTGGGACTAGTGTAGATGGGGCATGTTGGTCGGTGTGGGCAGGTGGGACTAGTGTAGATGGGGCATGTTGGTCGGTGTGGGCAGGTGGGACTAGTGTAGATGGGGCATGTTGGTCGGTGTGGGCAGGTGGGACTAGTGTAGATGGGGCATGTTGGTTGGTGTGGGCAGGTGGGACTAGTGTAGATGGGGCATGTTGGTCGGTGTGGGCAGGTGGGACTAGTGTAGATGGGGCATGTTGGTCGGTGTGGGCAGGTGGGACTAGTGTAGATGGGGCATGTTGGACGGTGTGGGACTAGTGTAGATGGGGCATGTTGGTCGGTGTGGGCAGGTGGGACTAGTGTAGATGGGGCATGTTGGTCGGTGTGGGCAGGTGGGACTAGTGTAGATGGGGCATGTTGGTCAGTGTGGGCAGGTGGGACTAGTGTAGATGGGGCATGTTGGTCGGTGTGGGCAGGTGAGACTAGTGTAGATGGGGCATGTTAGTCGGTGTGGGACTAGTGTAGATGGGGCATGTTGGTCGGTGTGGGCAGGTGGGACTAGTGTAGATGGGGCATGTTAGTCGGTGTGGGACTAGTGTAGATGGGGCATGTTGGTCGGTGTGGGCAGGTGGGACTAGTGTAGATGGGGCATGTTAGTCGGTGTGGGCGGGTGGGACTAGTGTAGATGGGGCATGTTGGTCGGTGTGGGCAGGTGGGACTAGTGTAGATGGGGCATGTTGGTCGGTGTGGGCAGGTGGGACTAGTGTAGATGGGGCATGTTGGTCAGTGTGGGCAGGTGGGACTAGTGTAGATGGGGCATGTTGGTCGGTGTGGGGAGGTGGGACTAGTGTAGATGGGGTATGTTGGTCGGTGTGGGCAGGTGGGACTAGTGTAGATGGGGCATGTTGGTCGGTGTGGGCAGGTGGGACTAGTGTAGATGGGGCATGTTGGTCGGTGTGGGCAGGTGGGACTAGTGTAGATGGGGCATGTTGGTCGGTGTGGGCAGGTGGGACTAGTGTAGATGGGGCATGTTGGTCGGTGTGGGCAGGTGGGACTAGTGTAGATGGGGCATGTTGGACGGTGTGGGACTAGTGTAGATGGGGCATGTTGGTCGGTGTGGGCAGGTGGGACTAGTGTAGATGGGGCATGTTGGTCGGTGTGGGCAGGTGGGACTAGTGTAGATGGGGCATGTTGGTCGGTGTGGGCAGGTGAGACTAGTGTAGATGGGGCATGTTAGTCGGTGTGGGACTAGTGTAGATGGGGCATGTTGGTCGGTGTGGGCAGGTGGGACTAGTGTAGATGGGGCATGTTGGTCGGTGTGGGCAGGTGGGACTAGTGTAGATGGGGCATGTTGGTCGGTGTGGGACTAGTGTAGATGGGGCATGTTGGTCGGTGTGGGCAGGTGGGACTAGTGTAGATGGGGCATGTTAGTCGGTGTGGGCAGGTGGGACTAGTGTAGATGGGGCATGTTGGTCAGTGTGGGCAGGTGGGACTAGTGTAGATGGGGCATGTTGGTCGGTGTGGGGAGGTGGGACTAGTGTAGATGGGGCATGTTGGTCGGTGTGGGCAGGTGGGACTAGTGTAGATGGGGCATGTTGGTCGGTGTGGGCAGGTGGGACTAGTGTAGATGGGGCATGTTGGTCGGTGTGGGCAGGTGGGACTAGTGTAGATGGGGCATGTTGGTCGGTGTGGGCAGGTGGGACTAGTGTAGATGGGGCATGTTGGACGGTGTGGGACTAGTGTAGATGGGGCATGTTGGTCGGTGTGGGCAGGTGGGACTAGTGTAGATGGGGCATGTTGGTCGGTGTGGGCAGGTGGGACTAGTGTAGATGGGGCATGTTGGTCGGTGTGGGCAGGTGGGACTAGTGTAGATGGGGCATGTTAGTCGGTGTGGGCAGGTGGGACTAGTGTAGATGGGGCATGTTGGTCAGTGTGGGCAGGTGGGACTAGTGTAGATGGGGCATGTTGGTCGGTGTGGGGAGGTGGGACTAGTGTAGATGGGGCATGTTGGTCGGTGTGGGCAGGTGGGACTAGTGTAGATGGGGCATGTTGGTCGGTGTGGGCAGGTGGGACTAGTGTAGATGGGGCATGTTGGTCGGTGTGGGCAGGTGGGACTAGTGTAGATGGGGCATGTTGGTCGGTGTGGGCAGGTGGGACTAGTGTAGATGGGGCATGTTGGACGGTGTGGGACTAGTGTAGATGGGGCATGTTGGTCGGTGTGGGCAGGTGGGACTAGTGTAGATGGGGCATGTTGGTCGGTGTGGGCAGGTGGGACTAGTGTAGATGGGGCATGTTGGTCGGTGTGGGCAGGTGGGACTAGTGTAGATGGGGCATGTTAGTCGGTGTGGGACTAGTGTAGATGGGGCATGTTGGTCGGTGTGGGCAGGTGGGACTAGTGTAGATGGGGCATGTTGGTCGGTGTGGGCAGGTGGGACTAGTGCAGATGGGGCATGTTAGTCGGTGTGGGCAGGTGGGACTAGTGTAGATGGGGCATGTTGGTCAGTGTGGGCAGGTGGGACTAGTGTAGATGGGGCATGTTGGTCGGTGTGGGCAGGTGGGACTAGTGTAGATGGGGCATGTTGGTCGGTGTGGGCAGGTGTGACTAGTGTAGATGGGGCATTTTGGTCGGTGTGGGCAGGTGGGACTAGTGTAGATGGGGCATGTTGGACGGTGTGGGACTAGTGTAGATGGGGCATGTTGGTCGGTGTGGGCAGGTGGGACTAGTGTAGATGGGGCATGTTGGTCGTTGTGGGCAGGTGGGACTAGTGTAGATGGGGCATGTTGTTCGGTGTGGGCAGGTGGGACTAGTGTAGATGGGGCATGTTGGTCGGTGTGGGCAGGTGGGACTAGTGTAGATGGGGCATGTTGGTCGGTGTGGGCAGATGGGACTAGTGTAGATGGGGCATGTTGGTCGGTGTGGGCAGGTGGGACTAGTGTAGATGGGGCATGTTGGTCGGTGTGGGCAGGTGGGACTAGTGTAGATGGGGTATGTTGGACGGTGTGGGACTAGTGTAGATGGGGCATGTTGGTCGGTGTGGGCAGGTGGGACTAGTGTAGATGGGGCATGTTGGTCGGTGTGGGCAGGTGGGACTAGTGTAGATGGGGTATGTTGGTCAGTGTGGGCAGGTGGGACTAGTGTAGATGGGGCATGTTGGTCGGTGTGGGCAGGTGGGACTAGTGTAGATGGGGCATGTTAGTCGGTGTGGGACTAGAGTAGATGGGGCATGTTGGTCGGTGTGGGCAGGTGGGACTAGTGTAGATGGGGCATGTTGGTCGGTGTGGGCAGGTGGGACTAGTGTAGATGGGGCATGTTAGTCGGTGTGGGACTAGTGTAGATGGGGCATGTTGGTCGGTGTGGGCAGGTGGGACTAGTGTAGATGGGGCATGTAGGTCGTTGTGGGCAGGTGGGATTAGTGTAGATGGGGCATGTTGGTCGGTGTGGGCAGGTGGGACTAGTGTAGATGGGGCATGTTGGTCGGTGTGGGCATGTGGGACTAGTGTAGATGGGGCATGTTGGTCGGTGTGGGCAGGTGGGACTAGTGTAGATGGGGCATGTTGGTCGGTGTGGGCAGGTGGGACTAGTGTTGATGGGGCATGTTGGTCGGTGTGGGACTAGTGTAGATGGGGCATGTTGGTCGGTGTGGGCAGGTGGGACTAGTGTAGATGGGGCATGTTGGTCGTTGTGGGCAGGTGGGACTAGTGTAGATGGGGCATGTTGGTCGGTGTGGGCAGGTGGGACTAGTGTAGATGGGGCATGTTGGTCGGTGTGGGCAGGTGGGACTAGTGTAGATGGGGCATGTTGGTCGGTGTGGGCAGGTGGGATTAGTGTAGATGGGGCATGTTGGTCGGTGTGGGCAGGTGGGACTAGTGTAGATGGGGCATGTTGGACGGTGTGGGACTAGTGTAGATGGGGCATGTTGGTCGTTGTGGGCAGGTGGGACTAGTGTAGATGGGGCATGTTGGTCGGTGTGGGCAGGTGGGACTAGTGTAGATGGGGCATGTTGGTCGGTGTGGGCAGGTGGGACTAGTGTAGATGGGGTATGTTGGTCAGTGTGGGCAGGTGGGACTAGTGTAGATGGGGCATGTTGGTCGGTGTGGGCAGGTGGGTCTAGTGTAGATGGGGCATGTTAGTCGGTGTGGGACTAGTGTAGATGGGGCATGTTGGTCGGTGTGGGCAGGTGGGACTAGTGTAGATGGGGCATGTTGGTCGATGTGGGCAGGTGGGACTAGTGTAGATGGGGCATGTTAGTCGGTGTGGGACTAGTGTAGATGGGGCATGTTGGTCGTTGTGGGCAGGTGGGACTAGTGTAGATGGGGCATGTTGGTCGGTGTGGGCAGGTGGGACTATTGTAGATGGGGCATGTTGGTCGGTGTGGGCAGGTGGGACTAGCGTAGATGGGGCATGTTGGTCGGTGTGGGCAGGTGGGACCAGTGTAGATGGGGCATGTTGGACGGTGTGGGACTAGTGTAGATGGGGCATGTTGGTCGGTGTGGGCAGGTGGGACTAGTGTAGATGGGGCATGTTGGTCGGTGTGGGCATGTGGGACTAGTGTAGATGGGGCATGTTGGTCGGTGTGGGCATGTGGGACTAGTGTAGATGGGGCATGTTGGTCGGTGTGGGCAGGTGGGACTAGTGTAGATGGGGCATGTTGGTCGGTGTGGGCATGTGGGACTAGTGTAGATGGGGCATGTTGGTCGGTGTGGGCAGGTGGGACTAGTGTAGATGGGGCATGTTGGTCGGTGTGGGCAGGTGGGACTAGTGTAGATGGGGCATGTTGGTCGGTGTGGGACTAGTGTAGATGGGGCATGTTGGTCGGTGTGGGCAGGTGGGACTAGTGTAGATGGGGCATGTTGGTCGTTGTGGGCAGTTGGGACTAGTGTAGATGGGGCATGTTGGTCGGTGTGGGCAGGTGGGACTAGTGTAGATGGGGCATGTTGGTCGGTGTGGGCAGGTGGGACTAGTGTAGATGGGGCATGTTGTTCGGTGTGGGCAGGTGGGACTAGTGTAGATGGGGCATGTTGGTCGGTGTGGGCAGGTGGGACTAGTGTAGATGGGGCATGTTGGTCGGTGTGGGCAGATGGGACTAGTGTAGATGGGGCATGTTGGTCGGTGTGGGCAGGTGGGACTAGTGTAGATGGGGCATGTTGGTCGGTGTGGGCAGGTGGGACTAGTGTAGATGGGGTATGTTGGACGGTGTGGGACTAGTGTAGATGGGGCATGTTGGTCGGTGTGGGCAGGTGGGACTAGTGTAGATGGGGCATGTTGGTCGGTGTGGGCAGGTGGGACTAGTGTAGATGGGGTATGTTGGTCAGTGTGGGCAGGTGGGACTAGTGTAGATGGGGCATGTTGGTCGGTGTGGGCAGGTGGGTCTAGTGTAGATGGGGCATGTTAGTCGGTGTGGGACTAGTGTAGATGGGGCATGTTGGTCGGTGTGGGCAGGTGGGACTGGTGTAGATGGGGCATGTTAGTCGGTGTGGGACTAGTGTAGATGGGGCATGTTGGTCGGTGTGGGCAGGTGGGACTAGTGTAGATGGGGCATGTTGGTCGGTGTGGGCAGGTGGGACTAGTGTAGATGGGGCATGTTAGTCGGTGTGGGACTAGTGTAGATGGGGCATGTTGGTCGGTGTGGGCAGGTGGGACTAGTGTAGATGGGGCATGTAGGTCGTTGTGGGCAGGTGGGATTAGTGTAGATGGGGCATGTTGGTCGGTGTGGGCAGGTGGGACTAGTGTAGATGGGGCATGTTGGTCGGTGTGGGCAGGTGGGACTAGTGTAGATGGGGCATGTTGGTCGGTGTGGGCAGGTGGGACTAGTGTAGATGGGGCATGTTGGTCGGTGTGGGCAGGTGGGATTAGTGTAGATGGGGCATGTTGGTCGGTGTGGGCAGGTGGGACTAGTGTAGATGGGGCATGTTGGACGGTGTGGGACTTGTGTAGATGGGGCATGTTGGTCGGTGTGGGCAGGTGGGACTAGTGTAGATGGGGCATGTTGGTCGGTGTGGGCAGGTGGGACTAGTGTAGATGGGGTATGTTGGTCAGTGTGGGCAGGTGGGACTAGTGTAGATGGGGCATGTTGGTTGGTGTGGGCAGGTGGGTCTAGTGTAGATGGGGCATGTTAGTCGGTGTGGGACTAGTGTAGATGGGGCATGTTGGTCGGTGTGGTCAGGTGGGACTAGTGTAGATGGGGCATGTTGGTCGGTGTGGGCAGGTGGGACTAGTGTAGATGGGGCATGTTGGTCGGTGTGGGCAGGTGGGACTAGCGTAGATGGGGCAGGTTGGACGGTGTGGGACTAGTGTAGATGGGGCATGTTGGTCGGTGTGGGCAGGTGGGACTAGTGTAGATGGGGCATGTTGGTCGGTGTGGGCAGGTGGGACTAGCGTAGATGGGGCAGGTTGGACGGTGTGGGACTAGTGTAGATGGGGCATGTTGGTCGGTGTGGGCAGGTGGGACTAGTGTAGATGGGGCATGTTGGTCGGTGTGGGCAGGTGGGACTATTGTAGATGGGGCATGTTGGTCGGTGTGGGCAGGTGGGACTAGTGTAGATGGGGCATGTTGGTCGGTGTGGGCAGGTGGGACTAGTGTAGGTGGGGCATGTTGGTCGGTGAGGGCAGGTGGGACTAGTGTAGATGGGGCATGTAGGTCGGTGTGGGCAGGTGGCACTAGTGTAGATGGGGCATGTTGGTCGGTGTGGGCAGGTGGGACTAGTGTAGATGGGGCATGTTGGTCGGTGTGGGCAGGTGGGACTAGTGTAGATGGGGCATGTTGGTCGGTGTGGGCAGGTGGGACTAGTGTAGATGGGGCATGTTGGTCAGTGTGGGCAGGTGGGACTAGTGTAGATGGGGCATGTTGGTCGGTGTGGGCAGGTGGGACTAGTGTAGATGGGGCATGTTGGACGGTGTGGGACTAGTGTAGATGGGGCATGTTGGTCGGTGTGGGCAGGTGGGACTAGTGTAGATGGGGCATGTTGGTCGGTGTGGGCAGGTGGGACTAGTGTAGATGGGGCATGTTGGTCGGTGTGGGCAGGTGGGACTAGTGTAGATGGGGCATGTTGGTCGGTGTGGGCAGGTGGGACTAGTGTAGATGGGGCATGTTGGACGGTGTGGGACTAGTGTAGATGGGGCATGTTGGTCGGTGTGGGCAGGTGGGACTAGTTTAGATGGGGCATGTTGGTCGGTGTGGGACTAGTGTAGATGGGGCATGTTGGTCGGTGTGGGCAGGTGGGACTAGTGTAGATGGGGCATGTTGGTTGTTGTGGGCAGGTGGGACTAGTGTAGATGGGGCATGTTGGTCAGTGTGGGCAGGTGGGACTAGTGTAGATGGGGCATGTTGGTCGGTGTGGGCAGGTGGGACTAGTGTAGATGGGGCATGTTAGTCGGTGTGGGACTAGTGTAGATGGGGCATGTTGGTCGGTGTGGGCAGGTGGGACTAGTGTAGATGGGGCATGTTGGTCGGTGTGGGACTAGTGTAGATGGGGCATGTTGGTCGGTGTGGGCAGGTGGGACTAGTGTAGATGGGGCATGTTGGTCGGTGTGGGCAGGTGGGACTAGTGTAGATGGGGCATGTTGGTCGGTGTGGGCAGGTGGGACTAGTGTAGATGGGGCATGTTGGTCGGTGTGGGACTAGTGTAGATGGGGCATGTTGGTCGGTGTGGGCAGGTGGGACTAGTGTAGATGGGGCATGTTAGTCGGTGTGGGACTAGTGTAGATGGGGCATGTTGGTCGGTGTGGGCAGGTGGGACTAGTGTAGATGGGGCATGTTGGTCGGTGTGGGACTAGTGTAGATGGGGCATGTTGGTCGGTGTGGGCAGGTGGGACTAGTGTAGATGGGGCATGTTGGTCGGTGTGGGCAGGTGGGACTAGTGTAGATGGGGCATGTTAGTCGGTGTGGGACTAGTGTAGATGGGGCATGTTGGTCGGTGTGGGCAGGTGGGACTAGTGTAGATGGGGCATGTTGGTCGTTGTGTGCAGGTGGGACTAGTGTAGATGGGGCATGTTGGTCGGTGTGGGCAGGTGGGACTAGTGTAGATGGGGCATGTTGGTCGGTGTGGGCAGGTGGGACTAGTGTGGATGGGGCATGTTGGTCGGTGTGGGACTAGTGTAGATGGGGCATGTTGGTCGGTGTGGGCAGGTGGGACTAGTGTAGATGGGGCATGTTGGTCGGTGTGGGCAGGTGGGACTAGTGTAGATGGGGCATGTTGGTCGGTGTGGGCAGGTGGGACTAGTGTAGATGGGGCATGTTGGTCGGTGTGGGCAGGTGGGACTAGTGTAGATGGGGCATGTTGGTCGGTGTGGGCAGGTGGGACTAGTGTAGATGGGGCATGTTGGTCGGTGTGGGCAGGTGGAACTAGTGTAGATGGGGCATGTTGGACGGTGTGGGACTAGTGTAGATGGGGCATGTTGGTCGGTGTGGGCAGGTGGGACTAGTGTAGATGGGGCATGTTGGTCGGTGTGGGCAGGTGGGACTAGTGTAGATGGGGCATGTTAGTCGGTGTGGGACTAGTGTAGAAGGGGCATGTTGGTCGGTGTGGGCAGGTGGGACTAGTGTAGATGGGGCATGTTGGTCGGTGTGGGCAGGTGGGACTAGTGTAGATGGGGCATGTTAGTCGGTGTGGGACTAGTGTAGATGGGGCATGTTGGTCGGTGTGGGCAGGTGGGACTAGTGTAGATGGAGCATGTTGGTCGGTGTGGGCAGGTGGGACTAGTGTAGATGGGGCATGTTGGTCGGTGTGGGACTAGTGTAGATGGGGCATGTTGGTCGGTGTGGGCAGGTGGGACTAGTGTAGATGGGGCATGTTGGTCGTTGTGGGCAGGTGGGACTAGTATAGATGGGGCATGTTGGTCGGTGTGGGCAGGTGGGACTAGTGTAGATGGGGCATGTTGGTCGGTGTGGGCAGGTGGGACTAGTGTAGATGGGGCATGTTGGTCGGTGTGGGCAGGTGGGACTAGTGTAGATGGGGCATGTTGGTCGGTGTGGGCAGGTGGGACTAGTGTAGATGGGGCATGTTGGTCGGTGTGGGCAGGTGGGACTAGTGTAGATGGGGCATGTTGGTCGGTGTGGGCAGGTGGGACTAGTGTAGATGGGGCATGTTGGTCGGTGTGGGCAGGTGTGACTAGTGTAGATGCGGCATGTTGGTCGGTGTGGGCAGGTGGGACTAGTGTAGATGGGGCATGTTGGTCGGTGTGGGCAGGTGGGACTAGTGTAGATGGGGCATGTTGGACGGTGTGGGACTAGTGTAGATGGGGCATGTTGGTCGGTGTGGGCAGGTGGGACTAGTGTAGATGGGGCATGTTGGTCGGTGTGGGCAGGTGGGACTAGTGTAGATGGGGCATGTTAGTCGGTGTGGGACTAGTGTAGATGGGGCATGTTGGTCGGTGTGGGCAGGTGGGACTAGTGTAGATGGGGCATGTTGGTCGGTGTGGGCAGGTGGGACTAGTGTAGATGGGGCATGTTAGTCGGTGTGGGACTAGTGTAGATGGGGCATGTTGGTCGGTGTGGGCAGGTGGGACTAGTGTAGATGGAGCATGTTGGTCGGTGTGGGCAGGTGGGACTAGTGTAGATGGGGCATGTTGGTCGGTGTGGGACTAGTGTAGATGGGGCATGTTGGTCGGTGTGGGCAGGTGGGACTAGTGTAGATGGGGCATGTTGGTCGTTGTGGGCAGGTGGGACTAGTATAGATGGGGCATGTTGGTCGGTCTGGGCAGGTGGGACTAGTGTAGATGGGGCATGTTGGTCGGTGTGGGCAGGTGGGACTAGTGTAGATGGGGCATGTTGGTCGGTGTGGGCAGGTGGGACTAGTGTAGATGGGGCATGTTGGTCGGTGTGGGCAGGTGGGACTAGTGTAGATGGGGCATGTTGGTCGGTGTGGGCAGGTGGGACTAGTGTAGATGGGGCATGTTGGTCGGTGTGGGCAGGTGGGACTAGTGTAGATGGGGCATGTTGGTCGGTGTGGGCAGGTGTGACTAGTGTAGATGCGGCATGTTGGTCGGTGTGGGCAGGTGTGACTAGTGTAGATGGGGCATGTTGGTCGGTGTGGGCAGGTGGGACTAGCGTAGATGGGGCATGTTAGTCGGTGTGGGACTAGTGTAGATGGGGCATGTTGGTCGGTGTGGGCAGGTGGGACTAGTGTAGATGGGGCATGTTGGTCGGTGTGGGCAGGTGTGACTAGTGTAGATGGGGCATGTTGGTCGGTGTGGGCAGGTGGGACTAGTGTAGATGGGGCATGTTGGACGGTGTGGGACTAGTGTAGATGGGGCATGTTGGTCGGTGTGGGCAGGTGGGACTAGTGTAGATGGGGCATGTTGGTCGGTGTGGGCAGGTGGGACTAGTGTAGATGGGGCATGTTAGTCGGTGTGGGACTAGTGTAGATGGGGCATGTTGGTCGGTGTGGGCAGGTGGGTCTAGTGTAGATGGGGCATGTTGGTCGTTGTGGGCAGGTGGGACTAGTGTAGATGGGGCATGTTGGTCGGTGTGGGCAGGTGGGACTAGTGTAGATGGGGCATGTTAGTCGGTGTGGGACTAGTGTAGATGGGGCATGTTGGTCGGTGTGGGCAGGTGGGACTAGTGTAGATGGGGCATGTTGGTCGGTGTGGGACTAGTGTAGATGGGGCATGTTGGTCGGTGTGGGCAGGTGGGACTAGTGTAGATGGGGCATGTTGGTCGTTGTGGGCAGGTGGGACTAGTGTAGATGGGGCATGTTGGTCGGTGTGGGCAGGTGGGACTAGTGTAGATGGGGCATGTTGGTCGGTGTGGGCAGGTGGGACTAGTGTAGATGGGGCATGTTGGTCAGTGTGGGCAGGTGGGACTAGTGTAGATGGGGCATGTTGGTCGGTGTGGGCAGGTGGGACTAGTGTAGATGGGGCATGTTGGTCGGTGTGGGCAGGTGTGACTAGTGTAGATGGGGCATGTTGGTCGGTGTGGGCAGGTGGGACTAGTGTAGATGGGGCATGTTGGACGGTGTGGGACTAGTGTAGATGGGGCATGTTGGTCGGTGTGGGCAGGTGGGACTAGTGTAGATGGGGCATGTTGGTCGGTGTGGGCAGGTGGGACTAGTGTAGATGGGGCATGTTGGTCAGTGTGGGCAGGTGGGACTAGTGTAGATGGGGCATGTTGGTCGGTGTGGGCAGGTGGGACTAGTGTAGATGGGGCATGTTAGTCGGTGTGGGACTAGTGTAGATGGGGCATGTTGGTCGGTGTGGGCAGGTGGGACTAGTGTAGATGGGGCATGTTGGTCGGTGTGGGCAGGTGGGACTAGTGTAGATGGGGCATGTTAGTCGGTGTGGGACTAGTGTAGATGGGGCATGTTGGTCGGTGTGGGCAGGTGGGACTAGTGTAGATGGGGCATGTTGGTCAGTGTGGGCAGGTGGGAAGTGTAGATGGGGCATGTTGGTCGGTGTGGGCAGGTGGGACTAGTGTAGATGGGGCATGTTAGTCGGTGTGGGACTAGTGTAGATGGGGCATGTTGGTCGGTGTGGGCAGGTGGGACTAGTGTAGATGGGGCATGTTGGTCGGTGTGGGCAGGTGGGACTAGTGTAGATGGGGCATGTTAGTCGGTGTGGGACTAGTGTAGATGGGGCATGTTGGTCGGTGTGGGCAGGTGGGACTAGTGTAGATGGGGCATGTTGGTCGGTGTGGGCAGGTGGGACTAGTGTAGATGGGGCATGTTGGTCGGTGTGGGACTAGTGTAGATGGGGCATGTTGGTCGGTGTGGGCAGGTGGGACTAGTGTCGATGGGGCATGTTGGTCGTTGTGGGCAGGTGGGGCTAGTGTAGATGGGGCATGTTGGTCGGTGTGGGCAGGTGGGACTAGTGTAGATGGGGCATGTTGGTCGGTGTGGGCAGGTGGGACTAGTGTAGATGGGGCATGTTGGTCGGTGTGGGCAGGTGGGACTAGTGTAGATGGGGCATGTTGGTCGGTGTGGGCAGGTGTGACTAGTGTAGATGGGGCATGTTGGTCGGTGTGGGCATGTGGGACTAGTGTAGATGGGGCATGTTGGACGGTGTGGGACTAGTGTAGATGGGGCATGTTGGTCGGTGTGGGCAGGTGGGACTAGTGTAGATGGGGCATGTTGGTCAGTGTGGGCAGGTGGGACTAGTGTAGATGGGGCTTGTTGGTCAGTGTGGGCAGGTGGGACTAGTGTAGATGGGGCATGTTGGTCGGTGTGGGCAGGTGGGACTAGTGTAGATGGGGCATGTTAGTCGGTGTGGGACTAGTGTAGATGGGGCATGTTGGTCGGTGTGGGCAGGTGGGACTAGTGTAGATGGGGCATGTTGGTCGTTGTGGGCAGGTGGGACTAGTGTAGATGGGGCATGTTGGTCGGTGTGGGACTAGTGTAGATGGGGCATGTTGGTCGTTGTGGGCAGGTGGGACTAGTGTAGATGGGGCATGTTGGTCGGTGTGGGCAGGTGGGACTAGTGTAGATGGGGCATGTTGGTCGGTGTGGGCAGGTGGGACTAGTGTAGATGGGGCATGTTGGTCGGTGTGGGCAGGTGGGACTAGTGTAGATGGGGCATGTTGGTCGGTGTGGGCAGGTGGGACTAGTGTAGATGGGGCATGTTGGACGGTGTGGGACTAGTGTAGATGGGGCATGTTGGTCGGTGTGGGCAGGTGGGACTAGTGTAGATCGGGCATGTTGGTCGGTGTGGGCAGGTGGGACTAGTGTAGATGGGGCATGTTGGTCGGTGTGGGCAGGTGGGACTAGTGTAGATGGGGCATGTTAGTCGGTGTGGGACTAGTGTAGATGGGGCATGTTGGTCGGTGTGGGCAGGTGGGACTAGTGTAGATGGGGCATGTTGGTCGGTGTGGGACTAGTGTAGATGGGGCATGTTGGTCGGTGTGGGCAGGTGGGACTAGTGTAGATGGGGCATGTTGGTCGGTGTGGGACTAGTGTAGATGGGGCATGTTGGTCGGTGTGGGCAGGTGGGACTAGTGTAGATGGGGCATGTTGGTCGGTGTGGGCAGGTGGGACTAGTGTAGATGGGGCATGTTAGTCGGTGTGGGACTAGTGTAGATGGGGCATGTTGGTCGGTGTGGGCAGGTGGGACTAGTGTAGATGGGGCATGTTGGTCGGTGTGGGCAGGTGGGACTAGTGTGGATGGGGCATGTTGGTCGGTGTGGGACTAGTGTAGATGGGGCATGTTGGTCGGTGTGGGCAGGTGGGACTAGTGTAGATGGGGCATGTTGGTCGGTGTGGGCAGGTGGGACTAGTGTAGATGGGGCATGTTGGTCGGTGTGGGCAGGTGGGACTAGTGTAGATGGGGCATGTTGGTCGGTGTGGGCAGGTGGGACTAGTGTAGATGGGGCATGTTGGACGGTGTGGGACTAGTGTAGATGGGGCATGTTGGTCGGTGTGGGCAGGTGGGACTAGTGTAGATGGGGCATGTTGGTCGGTGTGGGCAGGTGGGACTAGTGTAGATGGGGCATGTTAGTCGGTGTGGGACTAGTGTAGATGGGGCATGTTGGTCGGTGTGGGCAGGTGGGACTAGTGTAGATGGGGCATGTTGGTCGGTGTGGGCAGGTGGGACTAGTGTAGATGGGGCATGTTAGTCGGTGTGGGACTAGTGTAGATGGGGCATGTTGGTCGGTGTGGGCAGGTGGGACTAGTGTAGATGGAGCATGTTGGTCGGTGTGGGCAGGTGGGACTAGTGTAGATGGGGCATGTTGGTCGGTGTGGGACTAGTGTAGATGGGGCATGTTGGTCGGTGTGGGCAGGTGGGACTAGTGTAGATGGGGCATGTTGGTCGTTGTGGGCAGGTGGGACTAGTATAGATGGGGCATGTTGGTCGGTGTGGGCAGGTGGGACTAGTGTAGATGGGGCATGTTGGTCGGTGTGGGCAGGTGGGACTAGTGTAGATGGGGCATGTTGGTCGGTGTGGGCAGGTGGGACTAGTGTAGATGGGGCATGTTGGTCGGTGTGGGCAGGTGGGACTAGTGTAGATGGGGCATGTTGGTCGGTGTGGGCAGGTGGGACTAGTGTAGATGGGGCATGTTGGTCGGTGTGGGCAGGTGGGACTAGTGTAGATGGGGCATGTTGGTCGGTGTGGGCAGGTGTGACTAGTGTAGATGCGGCATGTTGGTCAGTGTGGGCAGGTGGGACTAGTGTAGATGGGGCATGTTGGACGGTGTGGGACTAGTGTAGATGGGGCATGTTGGTCGGTGTGGGCAGGTGGGACTAGTGTAGATGGGGCATGTTGGTCGGTGTGGGCAGGTGGGACTAGTGTAGATGGGGCATGTTGGTCGGTGTGGGCAGGTGGGACTAGTGTAGATGGGGCATGTTGGTCGGTGTGGGCAGGTGGGACTAGCGTAGATGGGGCATGTTAGTCGGTGTGGGACTAGTGTAGATGGGGCATGTTGGTCGGTGTGGGCAGGTGGGACTAGTGTAGATGGGGCATGTTGGTCGGTGTGGGCAGGTGTGACTAGTGTAGATGGGGCATGTTAGTCGGTGTGGGACTAGTGTAGATGGGGCATGTTGGTCGGTGTGGGCAGGTGCGACTAGTGTAGATGGGGCATGTTGGTCGGTGTGGGCAGGTGGGACTAGTGTAGATGGGGCATGTTGGTCGGTGTGGGCAGGTGGGACTAGTGTAGATGGGGCATGTTGGTCGGTGTGGGCAGGTGGGACTAGTGTAGATGGGGCCTGTTGGTCGGTGTGGGCAGGTGGGACTAGTGTAGATGGGGCATGTTGGTCGGTGTGGGCAGGTGGGACTAGTGTAGATGGGGCATGTTAGTCGGTGTGGGACTAGTGTAGATGGGGCATGTTGGTCGGTGTGGGCAGGTGGGACTATTGTAGATGGGGCATGTTGGTCGGTGTGGGCAGGTGGGACTAGTGTAGATGGGGCATGTTGGTCGGTGTGGGCAGGTGGGACTAGTGTAGATGGGGCATGTTGGTCGGTGTGGGCAGGTGGGACTAGTGTAGATGGGGCATGTTGGTCGGTGTGGGCGGGTGGGACTAGTGTAGATGGGGCATGTTGGTCGGTGTGGGCAGGTGGGACTAGTGTAGATGGGGCATGTTGGTCGGTGTGGGCGGGTGGGACTAGTGTAGATGGGGCATGTTGGTCGGTGTGGGCAGGTGGGACTAGTGTAGATGGGGCATGTTGGTCGGTGTGGGCAGGTGGGACTAGTGTAGATGGGGCATGTTGGTCGGTGTGGGCAGGTGGGACTGAGTAGATGGGGCATGTTGGTCGGTGTGGGCAGGTGGGACTAGTGTAGATGGGGCATGTTAGTCGGTGTGGGACTAGTGTAGATGGGGCATGTTGGTCGATGTGGGCAGGTGGGACTAGTGTAGATGGGGCATGTTGGTCGTTGTGGGCAGGTGGGACTAGTGTAGATGGGGCATGTTGGTCGTTGTGGGCAGGTGGGACTAGTGTAGATGGGGCATGTTGGTCGGTGTGGGCAAGTGGGACTAGTGTAGATGGGGCATGTTGGTCGGTGTGGGCAGGTGGGACTAGTGTAGATGGGGCATGTTGGTCGGTGTGGGCAGGTGGGACTAGTGTAGATGGGGCATGTTGATCGGTGTGGGCAGGTGGGACTAGTGTAGATGGGGCATGTTGGTCGGTGTGGGACTAGAGTAGATGGGGCATGTTGGTCGGTGTGGGCAGGTGGGACTAGTGTAGATGGGGCATGTTGGTCGTTGTGGGCAGGTGGGACTAGTGTAGGTGGGACATGTTGGTCGGTGAGGGCAGGTGGGACTAGTGTAGATGGGGCATGTTGGTCGGTGTGGGCAGGTGGGACTAGTGTAGATGGGGCATGTTGGTCGGTGTGGGCAGGTGGGACTAGTGTAGATGGGGCATGTTGGTCGGTGTGGGCAGGTGGGACTAGTGTAGATGGGGCATGTTGGTCGGTGTGGGCAGGTGGGACTAGTGTAGATGGGGCATGTTGATCGGTGTGGGCAGGTGGGACTAGTGTAGATGGGGCATGTTGGTCGGTGTGGGCAGGTGGGACTAGTGTAGATGGGGCATGTTGGTCGGTGTGGGACTAGTGTAGATGGGGCATGTTGGTCGGTGTGGGCAGGTGGGACTAGTGTAGATGGGGCATGTTGGTCAGTGTGGGCAGGTGGGACTAGTGTAGATGGGGCATGTTGGTCGGTGTGGGCAGGTGGGACTAGTGTAGATGGGGCATGTTGGTCGGTGTGGGCAGGTGGGACTAGTGTAGATGGGGCATGTTAGTCGGTGTGGGACTAGTGTAGATGGGGCATGTTGGTCGGTGTGGGCAGGTGGGACTAGTGTAGATGGGGCATGTTGGTCGGTGTGGGACTAGTGTAGATGGGGCATGTTGGTCGGTGTGGGCAGGTGGGACTAGTGTAGATGGGGCATGTTGGTCAGTGTGGGCAGGTGGGACTAGTGTAGATGGGGCATGTTGGTCGGTGTGGGCAGGTGGGACTAGTGTAGATGGGGCATGTTGGTCGGTGTGGGCAGGTGGGACTAGTGTAGATGGGGCATGTTGGTCGGTGTGGGCAGGTGGGACTAGTGTAGATGGGGCATGTTGGTCGGTGTGGGACTAGTGTAGATGGGGCATGTTGGTCGGTGTGGGCAGGTGGGAAAAGTGTAGATGGGGCATGTTGGTCGTTGTGGGCAGGTGGGACCAGTGAAGATGGGGCATGTTGGTCGGTGTGGGCAGGTGGGACTAGTGTAGATGGGGCATGTTGGTCGGTGTGGGTAGGTGGGACTAGTGTAGATGGGGCATGTTGGTCGGTGTGGGCAGGTGGGACTAGTGTAGGTGGGGCATGTTGGTCGGTGTGGGCAGGTGGGACTAGTGTAGATGGGGCATGTTGGTCGGTGTGGGCAGGTGGGACTAGTGTAGATGGGGCATGTTGGTCGGTGTGGGCAGGTGGGACTAGTGTAGATGGGGCATGTTAGTCGGTGTGGGACCAGTGTAGATGGGGCATGTTGGACGGTGTGGGCAGGTGGGACTAGTGTAGATGGGGCATGTTGGTCGTTGTGGGCAGGTGGGACTAGTGTAGATGGGGCATGTTGGTCGTTGTGGGCAGGTGGGACCAGTGTAGATGGGGCATGTTGGTCGGTGTGGGCAGGTGGGACTAGTGTAGATGGGGCATGTTGGTCGGTGTGGGCAGGTGGGACTAGTGTAGATGGGGCATGTTGGTCCGTGTGGGCAGGTGGGACTAGTGTAGATGGGGCATGTTGGTCGGTGTGGGCAGGTGGGACTAGTGTAGATGGGGCATGTTGGTCGGTGTGGGCAGGTGGGACTAGTGTAGATGGGGCATGTTGGTCGGTGTGGGCAGGTGGGACTAGTGTAGATGGGGCATGTTGGTCGGTGTGGGCAGGTGTGACTAGTGTAGATGGGGCATGTTGGTCGGTGTGGGCATGTGGGACTAGTGTAGATGGGGCATGTTGGACGGTGTGGGACTAGTGTAGATGGGGCATGTTGGTCGGTGTGGGCAGGTGGGACTAGTGTAGATGGGGCATGTTGGTCAGTGTGGGCAGGTGGGACTAGTGTAGATGGGGCTTGTTGGTCAGTGTGGGCAGGTGGGACTAGTGTAGATGGGGCATGTTGGTCGGTGTGGGCAGGTGGGACTCGTGTAGATGGGGCATGTTAGTCGGTGTGGGACTAGTGTAGATGGGGCATGTTGGTCGGTGTGGGCAGGTGGGAAGTGTAGATGGGGCATGTTGGTCGGTGTGGGCAGGTGGGACTAGTGTAGATGGGGCATGTTAGTCGGTGTGGGACTAGTGTAGATGGGGCATGTTGGTCGGTGTGGGCAGGTGGGACTAGTGTAGATGGGGCATGTTGGTCGTTGTTGGCAGGTGGGACTAGTGTAGATGCGGCATGTTGGTCGGTGTGGGACTAGTGTAGATGGGGCATGTTGGTCGTTGTGGGCAGGTGGGACTAGTGTAGATGGGGCATGTTGGTCGGTGTGGGCAGGTGGGACTAGTGTAGATGGGGCATGTTGGTCGGTGTGGGCAGGTGGGACTAGTGTAGATGGGGCATGTTGGTCGGTGTGGGCAGGTGGGACTAGTGTAGATGGGGCATGTTGGACGGTGTGGGACTAGTGTAGATGGGGCATGTTGGTCGGTGTGGGCAGGTGGGACTAGTGTAGATGGGGCATGTTGGTCGGTGTGGGCAGGTGGGACTAGTGTAGATGGGGCATGTTGGTCGGTGTGGGCAGGTGGGACTAGTGTAGATGGGGCATGTTGGTCGGTGTGGGACTAGTGTAGATGGGGCATGTTGGTCGGTGTGGGCAGGTGGGACTAGTGTAGATGGGGCATGTTAGTCGGTGTGGGACTAGTGTAGATGGGGCATGTTGGTCGGTGTGGGCAGGTGGGACTAGTGTAGATGGGGCATGTTGGTCGTTTTGTGCAGGTGGGACTAGTGTAGATGGGGCATGTTGGTCGGTGTGGGCAGGTGGGACTAGTGTAGATGGGGCATGTTGGTCGGTGTGGGCAGGTGGGACTAGTGTAGATGGGGCATGTTGGTCGGTGTGGGCAGGTGGGACTAGTGTAGATGGGGCATGTTGGTCGGTGTGGGCAGGTGGGACTAGTGTGGATGGGGCATGTTGGTCGGTGTGGGACTAGTGTAGATGGGGCATGTTGGTCGGTGTGGGCAGGTGGGACTAGTGTAGATGGGGCATGTTGGTCGGTGTGGGCAGGTGGGACTAGTGTAGATGGGGCATGTTGGTCGGTGTGGGACTAGTGTAGATGGGGCATGTTGGTCGGTGTGGGCAGGTGGGACTAGTGTAGATGGGGCATGTTGGTCGGTGTGGGCAGGTGGGACTAGTGTAGATGGGGCATGTTGGTCGGTGTGGGCAGGTGGGACTAGTGTAGATGGGGCATGTTGGTCGGTGTGGGCAGGTGGGACTAGTGTAGATGGGGCATGTTGGTCGGTGTGGGACTAGTGTAGATGGGGCATGTTGGTCGGTGTGGGCAGGTGGGACTAGTGTAGATGGGGCATGTTGGTCGTTGTGGGCAGGTGGGACTAGTGTAGATGGGGCATGTTGGTCGGTGTGGGCAGGTGGGACTAGTGTAGATGGGGCATGTTGGTCGGTGTGGGCAGGTGGGACTAGTGTAGATGGGGCATGTTGGTCGGTGTGGGCAGGTGGGACTAGTGTAGATGGGGCATGTTGGTCGGTGTGGGCAGGTGGGACTAGTGTAGATGGGGCATGTTGGTCGGTGTGGGCAGGTGGGACTAGTGTAGATGGGGCATGTTGGTCGGTGTGGGCAGGTGGGACTAGTGTAGATGGGGCATGTTGGTCGGTGTGGGACTAGTGTAGATGGGGCATGTTGGTCGGTGTGGGCAGGTGTGACTAGTGTAGATGGGGCATGTTGGTCGGTGTGGGCAGGTGGGACTAGTGTAGATGGGGCATGTTGGACGGTGTGGGACTAGTGTAGATGGGGCATGTTGGTCGGTGTGGGCAGGTGGGACTATTGTAGATGGGGCATGTTGGTTGGTGTGGGCAGGTGGGACTAGTGTAGATGGGGCATGTTGGTCGGTGTGGGCAGGTGGGACTAGTGTAGATGGGGCATGTTAGTCGGTGTGGGCAGGTGGGACTAGTGTAGATGGGGCATGTTGGTCGGTGTGGGACTAGTGTAGATGGGGCATGTTGGTCGGTGTGGGCAGGTGGGACTAGTGTAGATGGGGTATGTTGGTCGGTGTGGGACTAGTGTAGATGGGGCATGTTGGTCGGTGTGGGACTAGTGTAGATGGGGCATGTTGGTCGGTGTGGGCAGGTGGGACTATTGTAGATGGGGCATGTTGGTTGGTGTGGGCAGGTGGGACTAGTGTAGATGGGGCATGTTGGTCGGTGTGGGCAGGTGGGACTAGTGTAGATGGGGCATGTTAGTCGGTGTGGGCAGGTGGGACTAGTGTAGATGGGGCATGTTGGTCGGTGTGGGACTAGTGTAGATGGGGCATGTTGGTCGGTGTGGGCAGGTGGGACTAGTGTAGATGGGGTATGTTGGTCGGTGTGGGACTAGTGTAGATGGGGCATGTTGGTCGGTGTGGGACTAGTGTAGATGGGGCATGTTGGTCGGTGTGGGCAGGTGGGACTAGTGTAGATGGGGCATGTTGGTCGGTGTGGGCAGGTGGGACTAGTGTAGATGGGGCATGTTGGTCGGTGTGGGCAGGTGGGACTAGTGTAGATGGGGCATGTTGGTCGGTGTGGGCAGGTGGGACTAGTGTTGATGGGGCATGTTGGACGGTGTGGGACTAGTGTAGATGGGGCATGTTGGTCGGTGTGGGCAGGTGGGACTAGTGTAGATGGGGCATGTTGGTCGGTGTGGGCAGGTGGGACTAGTGTAGATGGGGCATGTTGGTCGGTGTGGGCAGGTGGGACTAGTGTAGATGGGGCATGTTGGTCGGTGTGGGCAGGTGGGACTAGTGTAGATGGGGCATGTTGGTCGGTGTGGGCAGGTGGGACTAGTGTAGATGGGGCATGTTAGTCGGTGTGGGACTAGTGTAGATGGGGCATGTTGGTCGGTGTGGGACTAGTGTAGATGGGGCATGTTGGTCGGTGTGGGACTAGTGTAGATGGGGCATGTTAGTCGGTGTGGGACTAGTGTAGATGGGGCATGTTGGTCGGTGTGGGACTAGTGTAGATGGGGCATGTTGGTCGGTGTGGGCAGGTGGGACTAGTGTAGATGGGGCATGTTGGTCGTTGTGTGCAGGTGGGACTAGTGTAGATGGGGCATGTTGGTCGGTGTGGGCAGGTGGGACTAGTGTAGATGGGGCATGTTGGTCGGTGTGGGCAGGTGGGACTAGTGTAGATGGGGCATGTTGGTCGGTGTGGGCAGGTGGGACTAGTGTAGATGGGGCATGTTGGTCGGTGTGGGCAGGTGGGACTAGTGTAGATGGGGCATGTTGGTCGGTGTGGGACTAGTGTAGATGGGGCATGTTGGTCGGTGTGGGCAGGTGGGACTAGTGTAGATGGGGCATGTTGGTCGTTGTGGGCAGGTGGGACTAGTGTAGATGGGGCATGTTGGTCGGTGTGGGCAGGTGGGACTAGTGTAGATGGGGCATGTTGGTCGGTGTGGGCAGGTGGGACTAGTGTAGATGGGGCATGTTGGTCGGTGTGGGCAGGTGGGACTAGTGTAGATGGGGCATGTTGGTCGGTGTGGGCAGGTGGGACTAGTGTAGATGGGGCATGTTGGTCGGTGTGGGCAGGTGGGACTAGTGTAGATGGGGCATGTTGGTCGGTGTGGGCAGGTGGGACTAGTGTAGATGGGGCATGTTGGTCGGTGTGGGCAGGTGTGACTAGTGTAGATGGGGCATGTTGGTCGGTGTGGGCAGGTGGGACTAGTGTAGATGGGGCATGTTGGACGGTGTGGGACTAGTGTAGATGGGGCATGTTGGTCGGTGTGGGCAGGTGGGACTATTGTAGATGGGGCATGTTGGTTGGTGTGGGCAGGTGGGACTAGTGTAGATGGGGCATGTTGGTCGGTGTGGGCAGGTGGGACTAGTGTAGATGGGGCATGTTGGTCGGTGTGGGCAGGTGGGACTAGTGTAGATGGGGCATGTTGGACGGTGTGGGACTAGTGTAGATGGGGCATGTTGGTCGGTGTGGGCAGGTGGGACTAGTGTAGATAGGGCATGTTGGTCGGTGTGGGCAGGTGGGACTAGTGTAGATGGGGCATGTTAGTCGGTGTGGGCAGGTGGGACTAGTGTAGATGGGGCATGTTGGTCGGTGTGGGCAGGTGGGACTAGTGTAGATGGGGCATGTTGGTCGGTGTGGGACTAGTGTAGATGGGGCATGTTGGTCGGTGTGGGCAGGTGGGACTAGTGTAGATGGGGCATGTTGGTCGGTGTGGGCAGGTGGGACTAGTGTAGATGGGGCATGTTGGTCGGTGTGGGCAGGTGGGACTAGTGTAGATGGGGCATGTTGGACGGTGTGGGACTAGTGTAGATGGGGCATGTTGGTCGGTGTGGGCAGGTGGGACTAGTGTAGATGGGGCATGTTGGTCGGTGTGGGCAGGTGGGACTAGTGTGGATGGGGCATGTTTTTTCGGTGTGGGACTAGTGTAGATGGGGCATGTTGGTCGGTGTGGGCAGGTGGGACTAGTGTAGATGGGGCATGTTGGTCGGTGTGGGCAGGTGGGACTAGTGTAGATGGGGCATGTTGGTCGGTGTGGGTAGGTGGGACTAGTGTAGATGGGGCATGTTGGTCGGTGTGGGCAGGTGGGACTAGTGTAGATGGGGCATGTTGGTCGGTGTGGGCAGGTGGGACTAGTGTAGATGGGGCATGTTGGTCGGTGTGGGCAGGTGGGACTAGTGTAGATGGGGCATGTTGGACGGTGTGGGACTAGTGTAGATGGGGCATGTTGGTCGGTGTGGGCAGGTGGGACTAGTGTAGATGGGGCATGTTGGTCGGTGTGGGCAGGTGGGACTAGTGTAGATGGGGCATGTTAGTCGGTGTGGGACTAGTGTAGATGGGGCATGTTGGTCGGTGTGGGCAGGTGGGACTAGTGTAGATGGGGCATGTTGGTCGTTGTGTGCAGGTGGGACTAGTGTAGATGGGGCATGTTGGTCGGTGTGGGCAGGTGGGACTAGTGTAGATGGGGCATGTTGGTCGGTGTGGGCAGGTGGGACTAGTGTAGATGGGGCATGTTGGTCGGTGTGGGTAGGTGGGACTAGTGTAGATGGGGCATGTTGGTCGGTGTGGGCAGGTGGGACTAGTGTAGATGGGGCATGTTGGTCGGTGTGGGCAGGTGGGACTAGTGTAGATGGGGCATGTTAGTCGGTGTGGGACTAGTGTAGATGGGGCATGTTGGTCGGTGTGGGCAGGTGGGACTAGTGTAGATGGGGCATGTTGGTCGTTGTGTGCAGGTGGGACTAGTGTAGATGGGGCATGTTGGTCGGTGTGGGCAGGTGGGACTAGTGTAGATGGGGCATGTTGGTCGGTGTGGGCAGGTGGGACTAGTGTAGATGGGGCATGTTGGTCGGTGTGGGCAGGTGGGACTAGTGTAGATGGGGCATGTTGGTCGGTGTGGGCAGGTGGGACTAGTGTAGATGGGGCATGTTGGTCGGTGTGGGACTAGTGTAGATGGGGCATGTTGGTCGTTGTGGGCAGGTGGGACTAGTGTAGATGGGGCATGTTGGTCGGTGTAGTCAGGTGGGACTAGTGTAGATGGGGCATGTTGGTCGGTGTGGGCAGGTGGGACTAGTGTAGATGGGGCATGTTGGTCGGTGTGGGCAGGTGGGACTAGTGTAGATGGGGCATGTTGGTCGGTGTGGGCAGGTGGGACTAGTGTAGATGGGGCATGTTGGTCGGTGTGGGACTAGTGTAGATGGGGCATGTTGGTCGGTGTGGGCAGGTGGGACTAGTGTAGATGGGGCATGTTGGTTGGTGTGGGACTAGTGTAGATGGGGCATGTTGGTCGGTGTGGGCAGGTGGGACTAGTGTAGATGGGGCATGTTGGTCGTTGTGGGCAGGTGGGACTAGTGTAGATGGGGCATGTTGGTCGGTGTGGGACTAGTGTAGATGGGGCATGTTGGTCGGTGTGGGCAGGTGGGACTAGTGTAGATGGGGCATGTTGGTCGGTGTGGGCAGGTGGGACTAGTGTAGATGGGGCATGTTGGCCGGTGTGGGCGGGTGGGACTAGTGTAGATGGGGCATGTTGGTCGGTGTGGGCGGGTGGGACTAGTGTAGATGGGGCATGTTGGTCGGTGTGGGCAGGTGGGACTAGTGTAGATGGGGCATGTTAGTCGGTGTGGGACTAGTGTAGATGGGGCATGTTGGTCGGTGTGGGCAGGTGGGACTAGTGTAGATGGGGCATGTTGGTCGGTGGGCAGGTGGGACTAGTGTAGATGGGGCATGTTAGTCGGTGTGGGACTAGTGTAGATGGGGCATGTTGGTCGGTGTGGGCAGGTGGGACTAGTGTAGATGGGGCATGTTGGTCGTTGTGGGCATGTGGGACTAGTGTAGATGGGGCATGTTGGTCGGTGTGGGCAGGTGGGACTAGTGTAGATGGGGCATGTTAGTCGGTGTGGGACTAGTGTAGATGGGGCATGTTGGTCGGTGTGGGCAGGTGGGACTAGTGTAGATGGGGCATGTTGGTTGGTGTGGGACTAGTGTAGATGGGGCATGTTGGTCGGTGTGGGCAGGTGGGACTAGTGTAGATGGGGCATGTTGGTCGTTGTGGGCAGGTGGGACTAGTGTAGATGGGGCATGTTGGTCGGTGTGGGCAGGTGGGACTAGTGTAGATGGGGCATGTTGGTCGGTGTGGGCAGGTGGGACTAATGTAGATAGGGCATGTTGGTCGGTGTGGGCAGGTGGGACTAGTGTAGATGGGGCATGTTGGTCGGTGTGGGCAGGTGGGACTAGTGTAGATGGGGCATGTTGGTCGGTGTGGGCAGGTGGGACTAGTGTAGATGGGGCATGTTGGTCGGTGTGGGCAGGTGGGACTAGTGTAGATGGGGCATGTTAGTCGGTGTGGGACTAGTGTAGATGGGGCATGTTGGTCGGTGTGGGCAGGTGGGACTAATGTAGATTGGGCATGTTGGTCGGTGTGGGCAGGTGGGACTAGTGTAGATGGGGCATGTTGGTCGGTGTGGGCAGGTGGGACTAGTGTAGATGGGGCATGTTGGTCGGTGTGGGCAGGTGGGACTAGTGTAGATGGGGCATGTTGGTCGGTGTGGGCAGGTGGGACTAGTGTAGATGGGGCATGTTGGACGGTGTGGGACTAGTGTAGATGGGGCATGTTGGTCGGTGTGGGCAGGTGGGACTAGTGTAGATGGGGCATGTTGGTCGGTGTGGGCAGGTGGGACTAGTGTAGATGGGGCATGTTGGTCGGTGTGGGCAGGTGGGACTAGTGTAGATGGGGCATGTTGGTCGGTGTGGGCAGTTGGGACTAGTGTAGATGGGGCATGTTAGTCGGTGTGGGGCTAGTGTAGAAGGGGCATGTTGGTCGGTGTGGGCAGGTGGGACTAGTGTAGATGGGGCATGTTGGTCGTTGTGGGCAGGTGGGACTAGTGTAGATGGGGCATGTTGGTCGGTGTGGGCAGGTGGGACTAGTGTAGATGGGGCATGTTGGTCGGTGTGGGCAGGTGGGACTAGTGTAGATGGGGCATGTTGGTCGTGTGGGCAGGTGGGACTAGTGTAGATGGGGCATGTTGGTCGGTGTGGGCAGGTGGGACTAGTGTAGATGGGGCATGTTGGTCGTTGTGGGCAGGTGGGACTAGTGTAGATGGGGCATGTTGGTCGGTGTGGGCAGGTGGGACTAGTGTAGATGGGGCATGTTGGTCGGTGTGGGCAGGTGGGACTAGTGTAGATGGGGCATGTTGGTCGGTGTGGGCAGGTGGGACTAGTGTAGATGGGGCATGTTGGTCGGTGTGGGCAGGTGGGACTAGTGTAGATGGGGCATGTTGGTCGGTGTGGGACTAGTGTAGATGGGGCATGTTGGTCGGTGTGGGCAGGTGGGACTAGTGTAGATGGGGCATGTTGGTCGGTGTGGGCAGGTGGGACTAGTGTAGATGGGGCATGTTGGTCGGTGTGGGCAGGTGGGACTAGTATAGGTGGGGCATGTTGGTCGGTGTGGGCAGGTGGGACTAGTGTAGATGGGGCATGTTGGTCGGTGTGGGACTAGTGTAGATGGGGCATGTTGGTCTGTGTGGGCAGGTGTGGGACTAGTGTAGATGGGGCATGTTGGTCGTTGTGGGCAGGTGGGACCAGTGTAGATGGGGCATGTTGGTCGGTGTGGGCAGGTGGGACTAGTGTAGATGGAGCATGTTAGTCGGTGTGGGACTAGTGTAGATGGGGCATGTTGGTCGGTGTGGGCAGGTGGGACTAGTGTAGATGGGGCATGTTAGTCGGTGTGGGACTAGTGTAGATGGGGCATGTTGGTCGGTGTGGGCAGGTGGGACTAGTGTAGATGGGGCATGTTGGTCGGTGTGGGCAGGTGGGACTAGTGTAGATGGGGCATGATAGTCGGTGTGGGACTAGTGTAGATGGGGCATGTTGGTCGGTGTGGGCAGGTGGGACTAGTGTAGATGGGGCATGTTGGTCGTTGTGGGCAGGTGGGACTAGTGTAGATGGGGCATGTTGGTCGGTGTGGGCAGGTGGGACTAGTGTAGATGGGGCATGTTAGTCGGTGTGGGACTAGTGTAGATGGGGCATGTTGGTCGGTGTGGGCAGGTGGGATTAGTGTAGATGGGGCATGTTGGTTGGTGTGGGACTAGTGGAGGTGGGGCATGTTGGTCGTTGTGGGCAGGTGGGACTAGTGTAGATGGGGCATGTTGGTCGGTGTGGGCAGGTGGGACTAGTGTAGATGGGGCATGTTAGTCGGTGTGGGACTAGTGTAGATGGGGCATGTTGGTCGGTGTGGGCAGGTGGGACTAGTGTAGATGGGGCATGTTGGTCGTTGTGTGCAGGTGGGACTAGTGTAGATGGGGCATGTTGGTCGGTGTGGGCAGGTGGGACTAGTGTAGATGGGGCATGTTGGTCAGTGTGGGCAGGTGGGACTAGTGTAGATGGGGCATGTTGGTCGGTGTGGGCAGGTGGGACTAGTGTAGATGGGGCATGTTGGTCGTTGTGGGCAGGTGGGACTAGTGTAGATGGGGCATGTTGGTCGTTGTGTGCAGGTGGGACTAGTGTAGATGGGGCATGTTGGTCAGTGTGGGCAGGTGGGACTAGTGTAGATGGGGCATGTTGGTCGGTGTGGGCAGGTGGGACTAGTGTAGATGGGGCATGTTGGTCGGTGTGGGACTAGTGTAGATGGGGCATGTTGGTCGGTGTGGGCAGGTGGGACTAGTGTAGATGGGGCATGTTGGTCGTTGTGGGCAGGTGGGACTAGTGTAGATGGGGCATGTTGGTCGTTGTGGGCAGGTGGGACCAGTGTAGATGGGGCATGTTGGTCGGTGTGGGCAGGTGGGACTAGTGTAGATGGGGCATGTTGGTCGTTGTGGGCAGGTGGGACTAGTGTAGATGGGGCATGTTGGTCGGTGTGGGCAGGTGGGACTAGTGTAGATGGGGCATGTTGGTCGGTGTGGGCAGGTGGGACTAGTGTAGATGGGGCATGTTGGTCGGTGTGGGCAGGTGGGACTAGTGTAGATGGGGCATGTTAGTCGGTGTGGGACTAGTGTAGATGGGGCATGTTGGTCGGTGTGGGCAGGTGGGACTAGTGTAGATGGGGCATGTTGGTCGGTGTGGGCAGGTGGGACTAGTGTAGATGGGGCATGTTGGTCAGTGTGGGCAGGTGGGACTAGTGTAGATGGGGCATGTTGGTCGGTGTGGGCAGGTGGGACTAGTGTAGATGGGGCATGTTGGTCGGTGTGGGCAGGTGGGACTAGTGTAGATGGGGCATGTTGGTCGGTGTGGGCAGGTGGGACTAGTGTAGATGGGGCATGTTGGTCGGTGTGGGACTAGTGTAGATGGGGCATGTTGGTCGGTGTGGGCAGGTGGGAAAAGTGTAGATGGGGCATGTTGGTCGTTGTGGGCAGGTGGGACCAGTGAAGATGGGGCATGTTGGTCGGTGTGGGCAGGTGGGACTAGTGTAGATGGGGCATGTTGGTCGGTGTGGGTAGGTGGGACTAGTGTAGATGGGGCATGTTGGTCGGTGTGGGCAGGTGGGACTAGTGTAGGTGGGGCATGTTGGTCGGTGTGGGCAGGTGGGACTAGTGTAGATGGGGCATGTTGGTCGGTGTGGGCAGGTGGGACTAGTGTAGATGGGGCATGTTGGTCGGTGTGGGCAGGTGGGACTAGTGTAGATGGGGCATGTTAGTCGGTGTGGGACCAGTGTAGATGGGGCATGTTGGACGGTGTGGGCAGGTGGGACTAGTGTAGATGGGGCATGTTGGTCGGTGTGGGCAGGTGGGACTAGTATAGGTGGGGCATGTTGGTCGGTGTGGGCAGGTGGGACTAGTGTAGATGGGGCATGTTGGTCGGTGTGGGACTAGTGTAGATGGGGCATGTTGGTCTGTGTGGGCAGGTGTGGGACTAGTGTAGATGGGGCATGTTGGTCGTTGTGGGCAGGTGGGACCAGTGTAGATGGGGCATGTTGGTCGGTGTGGGCAGGTGGGACTAGTGTAGATGGAGCATGTTAGTCGGTGTGGGACTAGTGTAGATGGGGCATGTTGGTCGGTGTGGGCAGGTGGGACTAGTGTAGATGGGGCATGTTGGTCGGTGTGGGCAGGTGGGACTAGTGTAGATGGGGCATGTTGGTCGGTGTGGGCAGGTGGGACTAGTGTAGATGGGGCATGTTGGTCGGTGTGGGCAGGTGGGACTAGTGTAGATGCGGCATGTTGGTCGGTGTGGGACTAGTGTAGATGGGGCATGTTGGTCGGTGTGGGCAGGTGGGACTAGTGTAGATGGGGCATGTTGGTCGGTGTGGGCAGGTGGGACTAGTGTAGATGGGGCATGTTGGTCGGTGTGGGCAGGTGGGACTAGTGTAGATGGGGCATGTTGGTCGGTGTGGGACTAGTGTAGATGGGGCATGTTGATCGGTGTGGGCAGGTGGGACTAGTGTAGATGGGGCATGTTGGTCGGTGTGGGCAGGTGGGACTAGTGTAGATGGGGCATGTTAGTCAGTGTGGGACTAGTGTAGATGGGGCATGTTGGTCGGTGTGGGCAGGTGAGACTAGTGTAGATGGGGCATGTTGGTCGGTGTGGGCAGGTGGGACTAGTGTAGATGGGGCATGTTGGTCGGTGTGGGCAGGTGGGACTAGTGTAGATGGGGCATGTTGGTCGGTGTGGGCAGGTGGGACTAGTGTAGATGGGGCATGTTGGTCGGTGTGGGCAGGTGGGACTAGTGTAGGTGGGGCATGTTGGTCGGTGTGGGCAGGTGGGACTAGTGTAGATGGGGCATGTTGGTCGGTGTGGGCAGGTGGGGCTAGTGTAGATGGGGCATGTTGGTCGGTGTGGGCAGGTGGGACTAGTGTAGATGGGGCATGTTAGTCGGTGTGGGACTAGTGTAGATGGGGCATGTTGGTCGGTGTGGGCAGGTGGGACTAGTGTCGATGGGGCATGTTGGTCGTTGTGGGCAGGTGGGACTAGTGTAGATGGGGCATGTTGGTCGGTGTGGGCAGGTGGGACTAGTGTAGATGGGGCATGTTAGTCGGTGTGGGACTAGTGTAGATGGGGCATGTTGGTCGGTGTGGGCAGGTGGGACTAGTGTAGATGGGGCATGTTGGTCGGTGTGGGCAGGTGTGACTAGTGTAGATGGGGCATGTTGGTCGGTGTGGGCAGGTGGGACTAGTGTAGATGGGGCATGTTGGACGGTGTGGGACTAGTGTAGATGGGGCATGTTGGTCGGTGTGGGCAGGTGGGACTATTGTAGATGGGGCATGTTGGTTGGTGTGGGCAGGTGGGACTAGTGTAGATGGGGCATGTTGGTCGGTGTGGGCAGGTGGGACTAGTGTAGATGGGGCATGTTGGTCGTTGTGGGCAGGTGGGACTAGTGTAGATGGGGCATGTTGGTCGGTGTGGGACTAGTGTAGATGGGGCATGTTGGTCGGTGTGGGCAGGTGGGACTAGTGTAGATGGGGTATGTTGGTCGGTGTGGGACTAGTGTAGATGGGGCATGTTGGTCGGTGTGGGCAGGTGGGACTAGTGTAGATGGGGCATGTTGGTCGGTGTGGGCAGGTGGGACTAGTGTAGATGGGGCATGTTGGTCGGTGTGGGCAGGTGGGACTAGTGTAGATGGGGCATGTTGGTCGGTGTGGGCAGGTGGGACTAGTGTAGATGGGGCATGTTGGTCGGTGTGGGCAGGTGGGACTAGTGTAGATGGGGCATGTTAGTCGGTGTGGGACTAGTGTAGATGGGGCATGTTGGTCGGTGTGGGCAGGTGGGACTAGTGTAGATGGGGCATGTTGGTCGTTGTGTGCAGGTGGGACTAGTGTAGATGGGGCATGTTGGTCGGTGTGGGCAGGTGGGACTAGTGTAGATGGGGCATGTTGGTCGGTGTGGGCAGGTGGGACTAGTGTAGATGGGGCATGTTGGTCGGTGTGGGCAGGTGGGACTAGTGTAGATGGGGCATGTTGGGCGGTGTGGGCAGGTAGGACTAGTGTGGATGGGGCATGTTTTTTCGGTGTGGGACTAGTGTAGATGGGGCATGTTGGTCGGTGTGGGCAGGTGGGACTAGTGTAGATGGGGCATGTTGGTCGGTGTGGGCAGGTGGGACTAGTGTAGATGGGGCATGTTGGTCGGTGTGGTTAGGTGGGACTAGTGTAGATGGGGCATGTTGGTCGGTGTGGGCAGGTGGGACTAGTGTAGATGGGGCATGTTGGTCGGTGTGGGACTAGTGTAGATGGGGCATGTTGGTCGGTGTGGGCAGGTGGGACTAGTGTAGATGGGGCATGTTGGTCGGTGTGGGCAGGTGGGACTAGTGTAGATGGGGCATGTTAGTCGGTGTGGGACTAGTGTAGATGGGGCATGTTGGTCGGTGTGGGCAGGTGGGACTAATGTAGATGGGGCATGTTGGTCGTTGTGTGCAGGTGGGACTAGTGTAGATGGGGCATGTTGGTCGGTGTGGGCAGGTGGGACTAGTGTAGATGGGGCATGTTGGTCGGTGTGGGCAGGTGGGACTAGTGTAGATGGGGCATGTTGGTCGGTGTGGGCAGGTGGGACTAGTGTAGATGGGGCATGTTGGTCGGTGTGGGCAGGTGGGACTAGTGTAGATGGGGCATGTTGGTCGGTGTGGGCAGGTGGGACTAGTGTAGATGGGGCATGTTGGTCGGTGTGGGACTAGTGTAGATGGGGCATGTTGGTCGTTGTGGGCAGGTGGGACTAGTGTAGATGGGGCATGTTGGTCGGTGTAGTCAGGTGGGACTAGTGTAGATGGGGCATGTTGGTCGGTGTGGGCAGGTGGGACTAGTGTAGATGGGGCATGTTGGTCGGTGTGGGCAGGTGGGACTAGTGTAGATGGGGCATGTTGGTCGGTGTGGGCAGGTGGGACTAGTGTAGATGGGGCATGTTGGTCGGTGTGGGACTAGTGTAGATGGGGCATGTTGGTCGGTGTGGGCAGGTGGGACTAGTGTAGATGGGGCATGTTGGTCGGTGTGGGCAGGTGGGACTAGTGTAGATGGGGCATGTTGGTCGGTGTGGGCAGGTGGGACTAGTGTAGATGGGACATGTTGGTCGGTGTGGGCAGGTGGGACTAGTGTAGATGGGGCATGTTGGTCGGTGTGGGCAGGTGGGACTAGTGTAGATGGGGCATGTTAGTCGGTGTGGGACTAGTGTAGATGGGGCATGTTGGTCGGTGTGGGACTAGTGTAGATGGGGCATGTTGGTCGGTGTGGGCAGGTGGGACTAGTGTAGATGGGGCATGTTGGTCGGTGTGGGCAGGTGGGACTAGTGTAGATGGGGCATGTTGGTCGGTGTGGGCAGGTGGGACTAGTGTAGATGGGGCATGTTGGTCGGTGTGGGCAGGTGGGACTAGTGTAGATGGGGCATGTTGGTCGGTGTGGGCAGGTGGGACTAGTGTAGATGGGGCATGTTGGTCGGTGTGGGCAGGTGGGACTAGTGTAGATGGGGCATGTTGGTCGGTGTGGGCAGGTGGGACTAGTGTAGATGGGGCATGTTGGTCGGTGTGGGCAGGTGGGACTAGTGTAGATGGGGCATGTTGGTCGGTGTGGGCAGGTGGGACTAGTGTAGATGGGGCATGTTGGTCGGTGTGGGCAGGTGTGACTAGTGTAGATGGGGCATGTTGGTCGGTGTGGGCAGGTGGGACTAGTGTAGATGGGGCATGTTGGACGGTGTGGGACTAGTGTAGGTGGGGCATGTTGGTCGGTGTGGGCAGGTGGGACTAGTGTAGATGGGGCATGTTGGCCAGTGTGGGCAGGTGGGACTAGTGTAGATGGGGCATGTTGGTCAGTGTGGGCAGGTGGGACTAGTGTAGATGGGGCATGTTGGTCGGTGTGGGCAGGTGGGACTAGTGTAGATGGGGCATGTTGGTCGGTGTGGGCAGGTGGGACTAGTGTAGATGGGGCATGTTGGACGGTGTGGGACTAGTGTAGATGGGGCATGTTGGTCGGTGTGGGCAGGTGGGTCTAGTGTAGATGGGGCATGTTGGTCGTTGTGGGCAGGTGGGACTAGTGTAGATGGGGCATGTTGGTCGGTGTGGGCAGGTGGGACTAGTGTAGATGGGGCATGTTAGTCGGTGTGGGACTAGTGTAGATGGGGCATGTTGGTCGGTGTGGGCAGGTGGGACTAGTGTAGATGGGGCATGTTGGTCGGTGTGGGACTAGTGTAGATGGGGCATGTTGGGCGGTGTGGGCAGGTGGGACTAGTGTAGATGGGGCATGTTGGTCGTTGTGGGCAGGTGGGACTAGTGTAGATGGGGCATGTTGGTCGGTGTGGGCAGGTGGGACTAGTGTAGATGGGGCATGTTGGTCGGTGTGGGCAGGTGGGACTAGTGTAGATGGGGCATGTTGGTCCGTGTGGGCAGGTGGGACTAGTGTAGATGGGGCATGTTGGTCGGTGTGGGCAGGTGGGACTAGTGTAGATGGGGCATGTTGGTCGGTGTGGGCAGGTGGGACTAGTGTAGATGGGGCATGTTGGTCGGTGTGGGCAGGTGGGACTAGTGTAGATAGGGCATGTTGGTCGCTGTGGGCAGGTGGGACTAGTGTAGATGGGGCATGTTAGTCGGTGTGGGACTAGTGTAGATGGGGCATGTTGGTCGGTGTGGGCAGGTGGGACTAGTGTAGATGGGGCATGTTGGTCGGTGTGGGCAGGTGGGACTAGTGTAGATGGGGCATGTTAGTCGGTGTGGGACTAGTGTAGATGGGGCATGTTGGTCGGTGTGGGCAGGTGGGAATAGTGTAGATGGGGCATGTTGGTCGGTGTGGGCAGGTGGGACTAGTGTAGATGGGGCATGTTGGTCGGTGTGGGCAGGTGGGACTAGTGTAGATGGGGCATGTTGGTCGGTGTGGGCAGGTGGGACTAGTGTAGATGGGGCATGTTGGTCGGTGTGGGACTAGTGTAGATGGGGCATGTTGGTCGGTGTGGGCAGGTGGGACTAGTGTAGATGGGGCATGTTGGTCGATGTGGGCAGGTGGGACTAGTATAGATGGGGCATGTTGGTCGGTGTGGGCAGGTGGGACTAGTGTAGATGGGGCATGTTGGTCGGTGTGGGCAGGTGGGACTAGTGTAGATGGGGCATGTTGGTCGGTGTGGGCAGGTGGGACTAGTGTAGATGGGGCATGTTGGTCGGTGTGGGCAGGTGGGACTAGTGTAGATGGGGCATGTTGGTCGGTGTGGGCAGGTGGGACTAGTGTAGATGGGGCATGTTGGTCGGTGTGGGCAGGTGGGACTAGTGTAGATGGGGCATGTTGGCCAGTGTGGGCAGGTGGGACTAGTGTAGATGGGGCATGTTGGTCAGTGTGGGCAGGTGGGACTAGTGTAGATGGGGCATGTTGGTCGGTGTGGGCAGGTGGGACTAGTGTAGATGGGGCATGTTGGTCGGTGTGGGCAGGTGGGACTAGTGTAGATGGGGCATGTTGGACGGTGTGGGACTAGTGTAGGTGGGGCATGTTGGTCGGTGTGGGCAGGTGGGACTAGTGTAGATGGGGCATGTTGGCCAGTGTGGGCAGGTGGGACTAGTGTAGATGGGGCATGTTGGTCAGTGTGGGCAGGTGGGACTAGTGTAGATGGGGCATGTTGGTCGGTGTGGGCAGGTGGGACTAGTGTAGATGGGGCATGTTAGTCGGTGTGGGACTAGTGTAGATGGGGCATGTTGGTCGGTGTGGGCAGGTGGGACTAGTGTAGATGGGGCATGTTGGTCGGTGTGGGCAGGTGGGACTAGTGTAGATGGGGCATGTTGGTCGGTGTGGGCAGGTGGGACTAGTGTAGATGGGGCATGTTAGTCGGTGTGGGACTAGTGTAGATGGGGCATGTTGGTCGGTGTGGGCAGGTGGGACTAGTGTAGATGGGGCATGTTGGTCGGTGTGGGACTAGTGTAGATGGGGCATGTTGGTCGGTGTGGGCAGGTGGGACTAGTGTAGATGGGGCATGTTAGTCGGTGTGGGACTAGTGTAGATGGGGCATGTTGGTCGGTGTGGGCAGGTGGGACTAGTGTAGATGGGGCATGTTGGTCGGTGTGGGACTAGTGTAGATGGGGCATGTTGGTCGGTGTGGGCAGGTGGGACTAGTGTAGATGGGGCATGTTGGTCGTTGTGGGCAGGTGGGACTAGTGTAGATGGGGCATGTTGGTCGGTGTGGGCAGGTGGGACTAGTGTAGATGGGGCATGTTGGTCGGTGTGGGCAGGTGGGACTAGTGTAGATGGGGCATGTTGGTCGGTGTGGGCAGGTGGGACTAGTGTAGATGGGGCATGTTGGTCCGTGTGGGCAGGTGGGACTAGTGTAGATGGGGCATGTTGGTCGGTGTGGGCAGGTGGGACTAGTGTAGATGGGGCATGTTGGTCGGTGTGGGCAGGTGGGACTAGTGTAGATGGGGCATGTTGGTCGGTGTGGGCAGGTGGGACTAGTGTAGATGGGGCATGTTGGTCGGTGTGGGCAGGTGTGACTAGTGTAGATGGGGCATGTTGGTCGGTGTGGGCATGTGGGACTAGTGTAGATGGGGCATGTTAGTCGGTGTGGGACTAGTGTAGATGGGGCATGTTGGTCGGTGTGGGCAGGTGGGACTAGTGTAGATGGGGCATGTTGGTCGGTGTGGGCAGGTGGGAAGTGTAGATGGGGCATGTTGGTCGGTGTGGGCAGGTGGGACTAGTGTAGATGGGGCATGTTAGTCGGTGTGGGACTAGTGTAGATGGGGCATGTTGGTCGGTGTGGGCAGGTGGGACTAGTGTAGATGGGGCATGTTGGTCGTTGTGGGCAGGTGGGACTAGTGTAGATGGGGCATGTTGGTCGGTGTGGGACTAGTGTAGATGGGGCATGTTGGTCGTTGTGGGCAGGTGGGACTAGTGTAGATGGGGCATGTTGGTCGGTGTGGGCAGGTGGGACTAGTGTAGATGGGGCATGTTGGTCGGTGTGGGCAGGTGGGACTAGTGTAGATGGGGCATGTTGGTCGGTGTGGGCAGGTGGGACTAGTGTAGATGGGGCATGTTGGTCGGTGTGGGCAGGTGGGACTAGTGTAGATGGGGCATGTTGGACGGTGTGGGACTAGTGTAGATGGGGCATGTTGGTCGGTGTGGGCAGGTGGGACTAGTGTAGATGGGGCATGTTGGTCGGTGTGGGCAGGTGGGACTAGTGTAGATGGGGCATGTTGGTCGGTGTGGGCAGGTGGGACTAGTGTGGATGGGGCATGTTGGTCGGTGTGGGACTAGTGTAGATGGGGCATGTTGGTCGGTGTGGGCAGGTGGGACTAGTGTAGATGGGGCATGTTGGTCGGTGTGGGCAGGTGGGACTAGTGTAGATGGGGCATGTTGGTCGGTGTGGGCAGGTGGGACTAGTGTAGATGGGGCATGTTGGTCGGTGTGGGCAGGTGGGACTAGTGTAGATGGGGCATGTTGGTCGGTGTGGGCAGGTGGGACTAGTGTAGATGGGGCATGTTGGTCGGTGTGGGCAGGTGTGACTAGTGTAGATGCGGCATGTTGGACGGTGTGGGACTAGTGTAGATGGGGCATGTTGGTCGGTGTGGGCAGGTGGAACTAGTGTAGATGGGGCATGTTGGTCGGTGTGGGCAGGTGGGACTAGTGTAGATGGGGCATGTTGGTCGGTGTGGGCAGGTGGGACTAGTGTAGATGGGGCATGTTGGTCGGTGTGGGCAGGTGGGACTAGCGTAGATGGGGCATGTTAGTCGGTGTGGGACTAGTGTAGATGGGGCATGTTGGTCGGTGTGGGCAGGTGGGACTAGTGTAGATGGGGCATGTTGGTCGGTGTGGGCAGGTGTGACTAGTGTAGATGGGGCATGTTGGTCGGTGTGGGCAGGTGGGACTAGTGTAGATGGGGCATGTTGGACGGTGTGGGACTAGTGTAGATGGGGCATGTTGGTCGGTGTGGGCAGGTGGGACTAGTGTAGATGGGGCATGTTGGTCGGTGTGGGCAGGTGGGACTAGTGTAGATGGGGCATGTTAGTCGGTGTGGGACTAGTGTAGATGGGGCATGTTGGTCGGTGTGGGCAGGTGGGTCTAGTGTAGATGGGGCATGTTGGTCGTTGTGGGCAGGTGGGACTAGTGTAGATGGGGCATGTTGGTCGGTGTGGGCAGGTGGGACTAGTGTAGATGGGGCATGTTAGTCGGTGTGGGACTAGTGTAGATGGGGCATGTTGGTCGGTGTGGGCAGGTGGGACTAGTGTAGATGGGGCATGTTGGTCGGTGTGGGCAGGTGGGACTAGTGTAGATGGGGCATGTTGGTCGGTGTGGGCAGGTGGGACTAGTGTAGATGGGGCATGTTGGTCGTTGTGGGCAGGTGGGACTAGTGTAGATGGGGCATGTTGGTCGGTGTGGGCAGGTGGGACTAGTGTAGATGGGGCATGTTGGTCGGTGTGGGCAGGTGGGACTAGTGTAGATGGGGCATGTTGGTCAGTGTGGGCAGGTGGGACTAGTGTAGATGGGGCATGTTGGTCGGTGTGGGCAGGTGGGACTAGTGTAGATGGGGCATGTTGGTCGGTGTGGGCAGGTGTGACTAGTGTAGATGGGGCACATGTTGGTCGGTGTGGGCAGGTGGGACTAGTGTAGATGGGGCATGTTGGACGGTGTGGGACTAGTGTAGATGGGGCATGTTGGTCGGTGTGGGCAGGTGGGACTAGTGTAGATGGGGCATGTTGGTCGGTGTGGGCAGGTGGGACTAGTGTAGATGGGGCATGTTGGTCAGTGTGGGCAGGTGGGACTAGTGTAGATGGGGCATGTTGGTCGGTGTGGGACTAGTGTAGATGGGGCATGTTGGTCGGTGTGGGCAGGTGGGACTAGTGTAGATGGGGCATGTTGGTCGTTGTGGGCAGGTGGGACTAGTGTAGATGGGGCATGTTGGTCGTTGTGGGCAGGTGGGACTAGTGTAGATGGGGCATGTTGGTCGGTGTGGGACTAGTGTAGATGGGGCATGTTGGTCGGTGTGGGCAGGTGGGACTAGTGTAGATGGGGCATGTTGGTCGTTGTGGGCAGGTGGGACTAGTGTAGATGGGGCATGTTGGTCAGTGTGGGCAGGTGGGACTAGTGTAGATGGGGCATGTTGGTCGGTGTGGGCAGGTGGGACTAGTGTAGATGGGGCATGTTAGTCGGTGTGGGACTAGTGTAGATGGGGCATGTTGGTCGGTGTGGGCAGGTGGGACTAGTGTAGATGGGGCATGTTGGTCGGTGTGGGCAGGTGGGACAAGTGTAGATGGGGCATGTTGGTCGGTGTGGGACTAGTGTAGATGGGGCATGTTGGTCGGTGTGGGCAGGTGGGACTAGTGTAGATGGGGCATGTTGGTCGTTGTGGGCAGGTGGGACTAGTGTAGATGGGGCATGTTGGTCGGTGTGGGCAGGTGGGAAAAGTGTAGATGGGGCATGTTGGTCGTTGTGGGCAGGTGGGACCAGTGAAGATGGGGCATGTTGGTCGGTGTGGGCAGGTGGGACTATTGTAGATGGGGCATGTTGGTCGGTGTGGGTAGGTGGGACTAGTGTAGATGGGGCATGTTGGTCGGTGTGGGCAGGTGGGACTAGTGTAGGTGGGGCATGTTGGTCGGTGTGGGCAGGTGGGACTAGTGTAGATGGGGCATGTTGGTCGGTGTGGGCAGGTGGGACTAGTGTAGATGGGGCATGTTGGTCGGTGTGGGCAGGTGGGACTAGTGTAGATGGGGCATGTTAGTCGGTGTGGGACCAGTGTAGATGGGGCATGTTGGACGGTGTGGGCGGGTGGGACTAGTGTAGATGGGGCATGTTGGTCGGTGTGGGACTAGTGTAGATGGGGCATGTTGGTCGGTGTGGGCAGGTGGGACTAGTGTAGATGGGGCATGTTGGTCGGTGTGGGCAGGTGGGACTAGTGTAGATGGGGCATGTTGGTCGTTGTGGGCAGGTGGGACTAGTGTAGATGGGGCATGTTGGTCGGTGTGGGCAGGTGGGACAAGTGTAGATGGGGCATGTTGGTCGTTGTGGGCAGGTGGGACCAGTGTAGATGGGGCATGTTGGTCGGTGTGGGCAGGTGGGACTAGTGTAGATGGGGCATGTTGGTCGGTGTGGGACTAGTGTAGATGGGGCATGTTGGTCGGTGTGGGCAGGTGGGACTAGTGTAGATGGGGCATGTTGGTCGTTGTGGGCAGGTGGGACCAGTGTAGATGGGGCATGTTGGTCGGTGTGGGCAGGTGGGACTAGTGTAGATGGGGCATGTTAGTCGGTGTGGGACTAGTGTAGATGGGGCATGTTGGTCGGTGTGGGCAGGTGGGACTAGTGTAGATGGGGCATGTTGGTCGGTGTGGGCAGGTGGGACTAGTGTAGATGGGGCATGTTAGTCGGTGTGGGACTAGTGTAGATGGGGCATGTTGGTCGGTGTGGGCAGATGGGACTAGTGTAGATGGGGCATGTTGGTCGTTGTGTGCAGGTGGGACTAGTGTAGATGGGGCATGTTGGTCAGTGTGGGCAGGTGGGACTAGTGTAGATGGGGCATGTTGGTCGGTGTGGGCAGGTGGGACTAGTGTAGATGGGGCATGTTGGTCGGTGTGGGCAGGTGGGACTAGTGTAGATGGGGCATGTTAGTCGGTGTGGGACTAGTGTAGATGGGGCATGTTGGTCGGTGTGGGCAGGTGGGACTAGTGTAGATGGGGCATGTTGGTCGGTGTGGGCAGGTGGGACTAGTGTAGATGGGGCATGTTGGTCGGTGTGGGCAGGTGGGACTAGTGTAGATGGGGCATGTTGGTCGGTGTGGGCAGGTGGGACTAGTGTAGATGGGGCATGTTGGTCGGTGTGGGACTAGTGTAGATGGGGCATGTTGGTCGGTGTGGGCAGGTGGGACTAGTGTAGATGGGGCATGTTGGTCGTTGTGGGCAGGTGGGACTAGTGTAGATGGGGCATGTTAGTCGGTGTGGGACTAGTGTAGATGGGGCATGTTGGTCGGTGTGGGCAGGTGGGACTAGTGTAGATGGGGCATGTTGGTCTGTGTGGGCAGGTGGGACTAGTGTAGATGGGGCATGTTGGTCGGTGTGGGCAGGTGGGACTAGTGTAGATGGGGCATGTTGGACGGTGTGGGACTAGTGTAGATGGGGCATGTTGGTCGGTGTGGGCAGGTGGGTCTAGTGTAGATGGGGCATGTTGGTCGTTGTGGGCAGGTGGGACTAGTGTAGATGGGGCATGTTGGTCGGTGTGGGCAGGTGGGACTAGTGTAGATGGGGCATGTTAGTCGGTGTGGGACTAGTGTAGATGGGGCATGTTGGTCGGTGTGGGCAGGTGGGACTAGTGTAGATGGGGCATGTTGGTCGGTGTGGGACTAGTGTAGATGGGGCATGTTGGTCGTTGTGGGCAGGTGGGACTAGTGTAGATGGGGCATGTTGGTCGGTGTGGGCAGGTGGGACTAGTGTAGATGGGGCATGTTGGTCGGTGTGGGCAGGTGGGACTAGTGTAGATGGGGCATGTTGGTCGGTGTGGGCAGGTGGGACTAGTGTAGATGGGGCATGTTGGTCCGTGTGGGCAGGTGGGACTAGTGTAGATGGGGCATGTTGGTCGGTGTGGGCAGGTGGGACTAGTGTAGATGGGGCATGTTGGTCGGTGTGGGCAGGTGGGACTAGTGTAGATGGGGCATGTTGGTCGGTGTGGGCAGGTGGGACTAGTGTAGATGGGGCATGTTGGTCGGTGTGGGCAGGTGTGACTAGTGTAGATGGGGCATGTTGGTCGGTGTGGGCATGTGGGACTAGTGTAGATGGGGCATGTTGGACGGTGTGGGACTAGTGTAGATGGGGCATGTTGGTCGGTGTGGGCAGGTGGGACTAGTGTAGATGGGGCATGTTGGTCAGTGTGGGCAGGTGGGACTAGTGTAGATGGGGCTTGTTGGTCAGTGTGGGCAGGTGGGACTAGTGTAGATGGGGCATGTTGGTCGGTGTGGGCAGGTGGGACTCGTGTAGATGGGGCATGTTAGTCGGTGTGGGACTAGTGTAGATGGGGCATGTTGGTCGGTGTGGGCAGGTGGGAAGTGTAGATGGGGCATGTTGGTCGGTGTGGGCAGGTGGGACTAGTGTAGATGGGGCATGTTAGTCGGTGTGGGACTAGTGTAGATGGGGCATGTTGGTCGGTGTGGGCAGGTGGGACTAGTGTAGATGGGGCATGTTGGTCGTTGTGGGCAGGTGGGACTAGTGTAGATGGGGCATGTTGGTCGGTGTGGGACTAGTGTAGATGGGGCATGTTGGTCGTTGTGGGCAGGTGGGACTAGTGTAGATGGGGCATGTTGGTCGGTGTGGGCAGGTGGGACTAGTGTAGATGGGGCATGTTGGTCGGTGTGGGCAGGTGGGACTAGTGTAGATGGGGCATGTTGGACGGTGTGGGACTAGTGTAGATGGGGCATGTTGGTCGGTGTGGGAAGGTGGGACTAGTGTAGATGGGGCATGTTGGTCGGTGTGGGCAGGTGGGACTAGTGTAGATGGGGCATGTTGGTCGGTGTGGGCAGGTGGGACTAGTGTGGATGGGGCATGTTGGTCGGTGTGGGACTAGTGTAGATGGGGCATGTTGGTCGGTGTGGGCAGGTGGGACTAGTGTAGATGGGGCATGTTGGTCGGTGTGGGCAGGTGGGACTAGTGTAGATGGGGCATGTTGGTCGGTGTGGGCAGGTGGGACTAGTGTAGATGGGGCATGTTGGTCGGTGTGGGCAGGTGGGACTAGTGTAGATGGGGCATGTTAGTCGGTGTGGGACTAGTGTAGATGGGGCATGTTGGTCGGTGTGGGCAGGTGGGACTAGTGTAGATGGGGCATGTTGGTCGGTGTGGGACTAGTGTAGATGGGGCATGTTGGTCGGTGTGGGCAGGTGGGACTAGTGTAGATGGGGCATGTTGGTCGGTGTGGGCAGGTGGGACTAGTGTAGATGGGGCATGTTGGTCGGTGTGGGGCAGGGTGGGACTAGTGTAGATGGGGCATGTTGGTCGGTGTGGGCAGGTGGGACTAGTGTAGATGGGGCATGTTGGTCGGTGTGGGCAGGTGGGACTAGTGTAGATGGGGCATGTTGGTCGGTGTGGGCAGGTGGGACTAGTGTAGATGGGGCATGTTGGTCGGTGTGGGCAGGTGGGACTAGTGTAGATGGGGCATGTTAGTCGGTGTGGGACTAGTGTAGATGGGGCATGTTGGTCGGTTTGGGCAGGTGGGACTAGTGTAGATGGGGCATGTTGGTCGGTGTGGGCAGGTGGGACTAGTGTAGATGGGGCATGTTAGTCGGTGGTGGGACTAGTGTAGATGGGGCATGTTGGTCGGTGTGGGCAGGTGGGACTAGTGTAGATGGGGCATGTTGGTCGGTGTGGGCAGGTGGGACTAGTGTAGATGGGGCATGTTGGTCGGTTGTGGGCAGGTGGGACTAGTGTAGATGGGGCATGTTGGTCGGGTGTGGGGCAGGTGGGACTAGTGTAGATGGGGCATGTTGGTCGGTGTGGGCAGGTGGGACTAGTGTAGATGGGGCATGTTGGTCGGTGTGGGCAGGTGGACTAGTGTAGATGGGGCATGTTGATCGGTGTGGGCAGGTGGGACTAGTGTAGATGGGGCATGTTGGTCGGTGTGGGGGTGGGACTAGTGTAGATGGGCATGTTGGTCGGTGTGGGCAGGTGGGGACTAGTGTAGATGGGGCATGTTGGTCGGTGTGGGCAGGTGGGACTAGTGTAGATGGGGCATGTTGGGGTCGGTGTGGCAGTGGGACTAGTGTAGATGGGGCATGTTGGTCGGTGTGGGCAGGTGGGACTAGTGTAGATGGGGCATGTTGGTCGGTGTGGGCAGGTGGGACTAGTGTAGATGGGGCATGTTAGTCGGTGTGGGACTAGTGTAGATGGGGCATGTGGTCGGTGTGGGCAGGTGGGACTAGTGTAGATGGGGCATGTTGGTCGGTGTGGGACTAGTGTAGATGGGGCATGTTGGTCGGTGTGGGGCAGGTGGGACTAGTGTAGATGGGAATGTTGGTCGGTGTGGGACTAGTGTAGATGGGCATGTTGGTCGGTGTGGGCAGGTGGGACTAGTGTAGATGGGGCATGTTGGTCTGTGTGGGCAGGTGGGACTAGTGTAGATGGGGCATGTTGGCCGGTGTAGGCACGTTTGGGGCCGAAGGGCCTGTTTCCGCGCTGTACGGATGTTTTTTGTCGTCGGATCGGGGGCCGTGAACGGAGGGCGGAAGGACGGAGAGAGTGAGGCAGGGGAGGAGGGGGAGATTAGGCCTAATGGTTGACCAGAAACTGAACCATTACCAATTGGGAGGCAGGGGGAGGCCAGGGAGGGCCGAATGGCCAGTTTCGGACGCGCCGAGCTTTCTCGAACCCCCTCAAGGTCGAGTTGGTGAGATTGGGGTAGTTTTTGGAGCAAATGGACATGAAAGTTGACTAGAATTGGGGCCGAAGGCCAAATTCCAGGAAAATGGGCAAGTTGAAGGTGTTGGATCCGGCCTCCCAGCGCCTGTGCATGCTCCAGAGGTTGCATTGAAGGGATTGCATGCATCGCTGGCTGCATTACTCCCTCCCCCGCTGCAGTGCAGCGCTTTTCCCTTACCTCTTCTGCAGCTGAAATCCAGGTCCACTTCCGGTAGGGAGGCGCGCCTCTTTGCGACAAAGGCGCTTCCGTTCGTCGGGGGGACGCTTTAGGGCGGCGCGCCGGCAAAAGGCAAAACGGGACGGCGCCGCTTAAGTGTCCGGGTGGAGGGCAAGAGCGCCGCTCTTTGGTTCCGGATTGGATTTTGATGCAGGGGTTGGGAGGGGAAATTGGAGAGTGGAAATGTAGAGAGAAAAGGAGGGGGAAGGAGGGAGGGAGGGAGGGAGAAGGGGAGAGAGGGAGGAAGGGAGGGAATGAGTGTGTGAGAAAGTTTGGGAGAGTTTTGGAAAGGTTTGAGGAATTTTGGAGGGATTGAGTGAGGGATGTGAGGGAGGGAGAGAGGGAGAAAAGGAGAGGAAAAAAAGGGGGGAAGGTGGGAGGGAGGGAGGGAGGGAGAAGAGGAGAGAGGGAGGGAGGGAGGGAGGGAGGAAATGAGTGGGTGAGTAAGTTTGGGAGAGTTTTGGAAAGGTTTGAGGGCGTTTTGAGATAGTTTGAGATAGTTTTGGAAGGTTTTGAGGAATTTTGTTGAGATTGAAAGAGGGAGAGAGGGAGTGAGAGAGAGAGTGAAATGGAGGGGAAAAGGGAGGGAGGAAGGAGAGAGGGAGGGAGGGAGAGAGGGAGGGAGGGAGGGGATGAGTGTGTGAGGAAGTTTGGGAGAGTTTTGGAAAGTTTTGAGGGCGTTTTGAGATAGTTTGAGATAGTTTTGGAAGTTTTTGAGATAGTTTTGTTGAGATTGAGAGGGAGGGAGGGAGTGAGAGAGGGAGGGAGGGAGAGGAGGAGGGAGGGAGGTAGGGAATGAGTGGGTGAGAAAGTTTGGGAGAGTTTTGGAAAAGTTTTGAGGCGTTTTGAGATGGTTTGAGATAGTTTTGGAATGTTTTGAAATAGTATTG
>NW_027601629.1:0-9461 GCF_053455715.1 Rhinoraja longicauda
GAATATCTTCAATGTTGTTCAGTACTATACTGACCACTTCAAGCTGCTTTTAAGTCGGGCTTCCTGCTGGCAGAATAGGATCAGTAGATTTATACTTTATAATATTGTATGCAATTCTGACTACTCGCAGATTTGAAAGGCATTGGATAGAGTTTCATCTCGCAGAAAAAAAGGACCATTTTCAATGCACCAACATATTGGGGTTTCAAGATGAAACTCTATTCGCTGATCTATGAAAGAATGTTACTTTGGTCTTTAGCAGAAGGTAAGTTAAAGCAATACACAAATACTTGTCACAACATCAACATTTTTGTGAGCTATCCTAACTAGTTGATCTCATAGCATGTATAGTGGATGCTAGATGTCATCTTCAGTTTGCAATGTTGGTTGCAAATTAACCTTGTGGGCGCACAGCAGTCATTGAGAGTCAGATGCAGAACCAAGATATCTGACATTTTTGTCAGCTGTTCCCTGATAAGGAAGTTCAACATTTCACAAGTCTACAGTTGAACTGGTAACCTCCCGAAGACTAAAACTGAATAAAAGCATCCTTCTAGGTAGAGAATTGAAGGATGATTTTTGATTTGGATAGAGGGAGGAGCCAGCGCTGCCGTCGCAGTTGCGGCTTGCCTGCAGTCCGTCTGTCTTTTGTGTTTTTTGTTGTTTTTGTATGAGTTGTAGTTTTAATATGGTGTAGTGTTTGTATGTTATGTGGGGGGGAAGGGGTGGGAGGGAACGGGAACGGTAAAACATTCTCTCTCCCGAACGGAGACACGACCTTGTTTCTGTGTCGTGTCTCCGTTCCCATTGCGGCCTACCAGCGGCCATTCACCTGGGACCACCTGGGGCTCTGGTTCGCAGAGCCCGCGGCCCGGACTCACCACCTGCGGCGCTGGCTGCCTGCGGATGCTGCGGGTGCGGCTGCGACTCGTCTCCGGAGGCTCCGGCGCGGGCCGCGTGGATGTCGGAAGCCCGCAGGCCCCTGGGTGGGGGCCGACATCGGGAGCTCCGGCAGCGGCAGAGGCAGCGTGTTCGCCCGCCCCGAATCGCGGGGCTTGGGTCGGCCCGCCGCGGACCTTTCACCGACCGGCGCGGCCTGGAACAGGCCGTGGACCTTTCACCATCCGGCGCGGCGCTCCAATGTCGGGAGCCCCGACCGCCCCAACGTGGCAACGACAACAGCCTGACCTCGGGAGAAGATGGCAGGGAAGAGAAAAGACATTTTGGCCTTCCATCACAGTGAGAAGGGACTGGAAGAGACTCACTGTGATGGATGTTTCTTTTGTTTGGTGTTAGTGTATGATTGTATGTGTTATTGCATTTTTATTGATTATTCTTATTGGTCTTAATGTTTCAACTGCGGGTAATGTTTCATTTCACTACACATTTATGTGTATGTGACAAATAAACGACTATTGACTATTGACTATTGACAGGCATAGTCAAGCAGTGTGGAAACAGGAACTTCGACCCAACTTGTCCACACTGACCAACATGTCCCATCTACACTAGTCCCACCTGCCTGCATTTGGCCCATATCCCTCTAAACCTATCCTATCCAGGTACATTACATTACATTATTTTTGTATCTGTCTCAACTACCTCCTCCGGCATTTTGTTCCATACACCCACCACACTTTGCGTTGAAAAAGTTACCCCTCAGGTTCCGATTATATCTTTCCTCCCTCACCCTAAACCTTTGTCCTTTGGTTTTCGATTCCCCTACACTGGGCAAAAGACTGTGCATTTACCTGATCTATTCTTCTCATGATCTTGTAGACCTCTGTAAGATCACTCCTCATCCTCCTGCACTCAAAGGAATAGAGTCCTAGCCTGCTCTACATATCCCTCTAGCTCAGCTCCTCAAGTCCAGGCAACAACCTCTAGTAACACTTCTCTGCATGTGACACATTGATCCAAGTATTTTTAAAACATAATGAGGATTTATGGTACCACCACCATTTCAGACAGTGGCCTGTAGGCTTCCTATGCTCTGTGGCTGAAAATAAATCTTCACAACTTCTCAACTTCACAAACATTCTGCTTACCTTAACTCTAAGCTCTAGTTATTGTTCTCCTTGCTAGGGGAAATAAGTATGTTCTGTGCGCCAAATGTAACTTTTTCTTTATTACAGTACATTGATTAAAACATCCCTAAGTGCCCTGCATTCCAAATAAAATAAACCCAGCCTATCCAATCCACATAGCTAAAACTTTCCGATCCTGGCCACATTCTGTAAATGTCCTCTGCCTCTCTCTAGTATTGTCATATCTTTCCTGAAATATCATGACCCAAACTTCTTGCCTTTCTCCAGGTCTTGCCCAATTAGTGCTCAACACTGTTCTAGCTTATTGCTCCTTCACTTGTTTCTGTGCATCAATCAATAAAATCAAGAATCCTATATAACTTATTCATTACCTTTGCTACATTTCATGTTAACATTGGAAATGGGTAGATGTGGGAATGCACTCCAAGGTGCTTTTGTTCCTCTTTGTTTTCTGTACGTAAAACCAGTTTGGGAGAAACTATAACTCGCAAATCGTCTTTCAATTCTGTAGGATTTTACTTTAATGATCAACCTGCCTTGTTGGATCTCACAAAATGGTCTGTGAAAAATGATTTAGACTCTTGAAAAGGTTGTGACTTCACTGACCTCCTTGGTTACCTCCTCACGCAAAAACCTATTTTATCAAACTATTTTCTGAACAAATTCAGGTTGATTGCTCTTGATTAATTAGTGTCTTACGACATGGTGACTTGGACTGTCACTTGGAATTCTCCTCATTAACTTGCATCAATATTAGGCTGAGTGGTGCAACATTACTGAGTCGTATAAACACCATTCTGTACTTCAATCAATACCATCCCTTTTCCATGTTGTGAAAAGGTATCCCACTGAATTGGTTGTCAAAAATTGCAGCAGGATCTTGATCAGTTAGGCAGGTGGGCTGAAGAATGGTTGATAGAATTTAATACAGAGAAATGCGATGTGTTGTATTTTGGGAAGAATAACATAGGCAGAACAGGCACAGTGAGTGGTAGGGCTCTGGGGAGTGTTGTAGAGCAGAGAGATCTAGGAGTGCAGGCACATCGTTCGTTGAAAGTGGCACCATAGGGTGGTCAAAAAGGTTTTTGGCACATTGATCTTCATCAGTTAGGGTATTGAATATAGAAGTTGGGAGATCATGTTGCAGTTATATAGACGTTGGTCATGCCGCATTTAGAGTATTGTGTTCAGTTCTGGGCACCATGTTGTAGGATATTGTAAAGCTGGAAAGGGTCCAGGGAAGATTTATGAGGATGGAGCCAAAACACAAGGGCCTGAGCTATAGGGAGAGGTTAAGCAGGGTAGGACTTTATTCCTTGAAGTGCAGGAGGATGAAGGGGGATCTTGTAGAGGTGTACAAAATTATGAGAGGAATAGATCAGGTAGACGCACAGAGTCTCTTGCCCAGAGTAGGGGAATCAAGAACCAGAGGACATAGGTTTAAGGTGAATGGGGAAAGATTTAATCGGAACCTGAGGGGTAGTTTTTCACACAGGGGGTGGTGGGTGTATGGAACAAGCTACCGGAGTAGAGAGTTGAGGCAGGTACTATCACAACGTTTAAGAAACATTTGGACAGGCACATGGATAGGACAGATTTAGAGGGATATGGGCCAAATGCAGGCAGGTGGGACTAGTGTAGATGGGATATGTTGGTCAGTGTTTTTAAGTTGGACTGACGGGCCTGTTTTCACACTGTATGATTGTAACTCCATGACTCTATGGATGAGCGGGTGGTGCAGTGGCATAGCCGTTACCCCACAACTTCAATGACCTGGATTTGATTCAGATCCCCAGTAATGTCTGTGGGAAGTTTGGACGTTTTCCCTATGACAACGTAGGCTTCCTCTCATATTCCAAACGCTTGCAGGTTGGCTGGCCATTTTATGTGCATATTAAAAGTGCTTATAGGTGAGAGGTAAAATCCATAGGGAGTTGATGAGAATTTGAAGAGAAGAAACAAAAGAAAAACACAAAGTGCTGGAGTAATTCAGCGGGTCAGGCGGCATCTCAGGGGAAGATGGAAAGGCGACGTTTCGGGTTGGGACCCTTCTTCAGACTGATTTGTGAGGGAGGGAAGAAAGCTGGAAGGGAGGAGCTTCAGGACAAAGCCTGGCAGGTAATTGGCCAACACATGTGAGAAGGGTGATTTTATACGCAGATGGTTGGACAAAGTTGAAAAGACAAAAAGATTGAAGAGTTGTGAAATGTGAAGCTAGAGGAAGGATGAGGACAAGGAGGGGAGAAATAGATACGAGTCCAGATGAGGCACAGGGGAGGAGGAGGTGGGGAGAATAAACAAAGTGGCAGTAAAGTAGGATTAGTGTTAATGGACTTTCAATGATCAGTAAGGGCAAGATGGGCCAAAGGGCTGTCTGTCTCTATGTTGAAGAACTGCATGGTTATTTTCAACAATAGTAAAAATGCTCTATTAAAGCAAATTGTTATCATAAAATAAACTCCCTTATTCCTTGTGATATCCATTGTACTTTTCTCTGATCATGAAAGCACTGGATTTCATCATTGTACTGAACTTGACTGAGGTAGTAATGGACAAATGTCTTTTATCTGAGGCAGTAATTGGTCTAAGCATTTTTTTTCATAAACAGTCAAAATTCTCATTACTCATTGTAATTCATAGATACCTGCTTGAGGTCAGGAGGTGAACATCTCAATTACAATGCTCTCTGTTCAAATGGCTTCCTGCCCCTCAGACCATTATTAAAGCAGGGTGAAGGGGTTATTAGTGTTTAAGATAATTATCATGAAAGGGATAAGGGCGAGTTGCCAGGGAGGACTGCAGATGAAATTGATGACTGGGAGGGGTCTTGTCAATACAATTAAGGCATTGAGTGCCACTGAGATTGGAGGCAGTTGGGATTGTGTTCAATCTGAGGCATAGGACCGACTTCAATTTCAATGAATTTGGCACTGGAAGGGACAGGAGGGTGTGGTGTGTTGGTTTGGTCTCATCTCAATCTCAATCTCTGTTTTGCACCATTGTCACTGCTCAAGGAAAATTAAAATTGAAGTTCCTCTATTCAAGACTGCAAATTAAAAGTGGCCATTTGGACAAGATTCCCACGGATCTGTATCCAAGTAGCGATTAGTGCAGTTTCGAAAAAGGAGGAGAGAATGGGGAGAGAGAATTAGTTGATAAAATGTTTTGCAGAAGATTTAAAAAAAAACTAATTTGTCCAAGATCAGCATCTAAATGAGCTCACAAAATATATTCAAAAAACAAAAATTGTCACTAAATCATCCAAGCTTTGGTTGTGGTCACAGTCACAAAGTGACTGGAGACATCACTAATTTTATATTCTGATTAATCAAGGCTCTAGGTGACACTAATACCATACAAGTGTAAGGAGAATAGAAATCAGCAGAAAAAAATTGTGTTTTAATTGCATTTTTCTGCTGATTTTTCATCTTTGGTGAGCATTTTGTCAGTGAAACAAAATAAACAGAGTATTTTGAAGTCACTTTGTAATGTATAACATGCCAACCTCTTTAAAATATAAAATAATGAGATAAAAGAAGTGTCTGCATAACAGCTTTATGCTAATCAATTGTAATTGTTTAAAACAAAGTCACTTTCATCATCTTGTACAGTGTAAGGAATTTACCAGCCAGAAGTGAATCATGGTCTTACTGCAGTGGTGTCTGATCTTGTATCTCATTGCTCGTCTGATCAAAGATCATTATTTTCCATTCATTGGAAAATTCTTTATCCGTTCTTAGGATTTCAAAACTCTTCTATAGACATGGGCAGCACGGTGGTGCAGCGGTAGAGTTGCTGCCTTACAGCGCCAGGAGACTCGACTATGAGTGCTGTCTGTACGGAGTTTGTACCTTCTCCCCGTGATCACATTGGTTTTCTCCGGGTGCTCCGGTTTACAACCACACTCCGAAGACGTATAAGCTTGCAGGTTAAATGTGTAGGAAGGAACTGTAGATGCTGTTTTAAACCAAAGATAGACACAAAATGCTGGAGTAACTCAGCGGGACAGGCTGCATCTCTGGAGAGAAGGAATGGGTGACGTTTCGGTTCGAAACCCTTCTTCAGTCTGAAGTCTGAAGAAGGGTCTCAACCCGAAACGTCACCCATTCCTTCTCTCCAGAGATGCTGCCTGTCCCGCTGAGTTACTCCAGCACCTTGCATCTATCTTAGATTTGTAAGTTAACTGGCTTTGGTGAAGATTGTAAATTATCCCTAGCGTGTAAGATAGTGCTAGTATACGGGGATCGCTGGTCGGCGTGGATTCGGTGGGCCGAAGGGCCTATTTCCACGCTGTATCTCTAAACTAAACTAAACTGAACTAAACTAAATCGAGGAGATTAATCTGAAAGGATTTCACCCATTAAAATTGTGGTGGTGCAAATAATCCTCAGCTTTCTTCCTGTAAATCAATCCCATCATTTCATAATGAGACTAATGGGTCTAATCATTCATTCTGTCTGCCTCATCATCACTTTTAAATGTGCGCCATCTCAGCTTGCTTTCAATCTATTGATTCAAATCTGAAAAAAACCCTTATATTTATGTAGTACATTTGACATACGTTTAAGAAAGTGCTTCACAGAGGCATTATTAAACATAAATTCCCACAGAAGAGATATTAGTGCAACTGAGCAACATTTTGATTAAGGAAGTGGATTTTAAGAAGTGTCTTAGAAAAGCATTAAGAAAAGAAAGAGAGTAAAATGTGTTGATCAATAGGCCCAGAGAAAAGGAGCACAGATTTTTTTGTGTTGCAGACTTGTATGTTGGAAACAATTTCAGAAGTAGAGAGGGGCAAGAATCCAGAACGTGAAAATTTGAGGTTGTTTCTTAGCCAAGAGTCAGTTAAAGACAGTGAGGGCATGGATGGGTGAATGGTGAATGGGTTTCCATGTTGGTTAAGACTTAGCTGGGTCATTTTTGGATGACTTCAACTTTGTGTATACCAAATCGCATGGCAGCGCCTTATTTAAAAAAGAAAAAGAGTAAAATAAATTAAAATCAATTAAAAAGGCACAAAGTAAGGGAGCCCAAATGTGTCTCAGAATTGTATGTTGGAAGCAATTTCAGAAGTAAAGAGGGGCAAGAAAGGGAATGCTAGATATTTTAAGCTGTTTCTTAGCTAAGAGCCCAGTCAATGTTGGTGTGTATATGGTGAATGGGATTTGGTGTTGCTTCAGACTTTGCTGGTACGTTTCTGGATAACTTTAACTTTGTGGATACCAACCGGAAGTGTGTGGATCCCACAAATCCCATGATGGGGCTTATGCCATTTTACAGAGTAGGAAGATCATCTCAGGCCAGCCATGAAACTATAATTTTAAGCAGACTGGATTGGCCTTAGCCAAATACCATGATAAAGTATGGTGTTAGCAGAAAGGGAATTGAGTGCATGGCAGATCTGAAGGCAATAGCTTTCCATTCACTTCCCTATGTTCTTTAAATCTCTGTAAAGCGTCTTTGAGTATATGAAAAGCGCTATATAAATGTAATGCATTATTATTATTATTATTATTATTATTTATTGTTGGCCACTGACAGCTTCATAATCACTATTGAGGCCTTGCAGGTCTCTTTGTTCATTTCATTCTCCACCTGGAAATTAAATACCACCTATAGTGTGAATTGTGAGGAAGATGCAATAAGGCTGCAGGGTGACTTGGACAGGTTGTGTGAGTGGGCGGATACATGGCAGATGCAGTTTAATGTAGATAAGTGTGAGGTTATTCACTTTGGAAGTAAGAATAGAAAGGCAGATTATTATCTGAATGGTGTCAAGTTAGGAGGAGGGGGAGTTCAACGAGATCTGGGTGTCCTAGTGCATCAGTCAATGAAAGGAAGCATGCAGGTACAGCAGGCAGTGAAGAAAGCCAATGGAATGTTGGCCTTCATAACAAGAGGAGTTGAGTATAGGAGCAAAGAGGTCCTTCTACAGTTGTACCGGGCCCTGGTGAGACCGCACCTGGAGTACTGTGTGCAGTTTTGGTCTCCAAATTTGAGGATGGATATTCTTGCTATGGAGGGCTTGCAGCGTAGGTTCACTAGGTTAATTCCCGGAATGGCGGGACTGTCGTATGTTGAAAGACTGGAGCGATTGGGCTTGTATACACTGGAATTTAGAAGGATGAGGGGGGATCTTATTGAAACATATAAGATAATTAGGGGATTGGACACATTAGAGGCAGGAAACATGTTCCCAATGTTGGGGGAGTGCAGAACAAGGGGCCACAGTTTAAGAATAAGGGGTAGGCCATTTAGAACGGAGATGAGGAAGAACTTTTTCAGTCAGAGAGTGGTGAAGGTGTGAAATTCTCTGCCTCAGAAGGCAGTGGAGGCCAGTTCGTTGGATGCTTTCAAGAGAGAGCTGGATAGAGCTCTTAAGGATAGCGGAGTGAGAACGTATGGGGAGAAGGCAGGAACGGGGTACTGATTGAGAGTGATCAGCCATGATCGCATTGAATGGCGGTGCTGGCTCGAAGGGCTGAATGGCCTACTCCTGCACCTATTGTCTATTGTCTATTGTCTATATATTTTTTTTAATCTATTTCACTTGTCACCTCACACACTGAAGTTAGAGTTAAGCTGGAGACACCAGAAAATGCAGATGCTGCAATCTTGAGCAAAGTACTGGAGGAACTCAGCGGGTCCGGCAGCATCTGTGGAGGGAATGGATAAACAATATTTCGGGTCAACATCTTTCTTCAGACTGAATTATTCTCCGCTACTTTTAAAACATTTCATCGGCAAGGCTACCGTACTTCATTATCATGTTATCTCATTATATCTTCTTAGTTGCATCTAATCTAACTTTGACAAGCTATCAAACCACACTGTGGAAAGTTTTGAAAAAAACCCTTTGCCAAGCAAAATGCCTGTAACATGAGAAATGGACAAATATGTTCATAAATCTTCAAAAACAAAATAAATTACATTTGAAATTAGAAATTTCACACCGAATGAAAGATGGCAAATATTTTTTTCAAAAATAGTCTTTTGCTTTTTGCATTATGCATTATTTTTTTCTGTGACTGTGTTGACAGATAAATAAATAGCAGATATTTGGCCACATCATACGTTCGTTGTAAATAAATATTCCACACCAACTAGTGCAGCAAAGTCCTCCACAAAGCTGCAACATTCTCTCAACCATAAATGTATGCAGATGATTTTTAAATGGGCATGTTATTTTTGTATTCATTCCCTATTGTTCTGTAAATAAAACTGTGCTGGCAGGTTGATGTTTTATTCATGAAGCTATTACGTGTGTCAAAGAGGTGCTGAACCCATCCATCGGGAGAATCATGATGAAGTTTTCGTGACACTCATAGCATGTCCAAGTGCAGCCCTTTTGTTTGGATAATGAGGTAGCTGTGCGAAGAAAATCTTAAAATACAATCATCTTGAGAAGTCCAA
>NW_027601629.1:9961-20565 GCF_053455715.1 Rhinoraja longicauda
GGAAGTGTACAACAGGGAGCCCACAGGCCACTGCTTGAAAAGAAATATTTTTATTTCTAAATGTAATGTTAACATTGGGGATTCCTGGCCCATTTTTTAACATTCCATGCAGTGCAAGGACAGTTATTATATATATTTCTAACATATTATCAAAATGTGCATCTGCAATTGATAGCTTGATTGAATCCAGCATGCAAACGGCCCCTTCGGCCCGCCCAATCGATCTCACTGGTTCTATGCTGTGCCACTTTCACATCCACTCACGAGACACACGGGGCAATTTACAGAAACCAATTAACCTACCCAAGATAGACACAAAGTGTTCGAGTAACTCAGCGGATCAGGCAGGGTCGATGGAGAAAAAGGGTGGGTGACAATTCGGGTCGGAACAACTTCGTCAGACTGAAAGTAGAGTTGGAGGGGGAGGGGGAGGGGGAGAGGGGGAGGAGGGCTAGAGGTAGGAAAAGGTCTAACTAACCTACCCAACCTGCAGGTCTTTGGGATGTGGGAGGAATCCTGTGCATCCGGAGGAAACCAACTGAGTCACAGGGCGGACATGCAATCTCCACACAGACAGCACCCGAGGTGCAATCAAGATCAAACCTGGGTCTCTGGCACAATGAGACAGCAGCTCTATCAACTGCACCACTGTTATATTTCATATTAATATAAAAGATCAAAGATCCAAAAAAAGGGAAAATCATCTGTTGTTCCAATGCTGGTGTAACCTCTGTCAGCTTCTTGCCATTCTTTGCCTTTATCTTCCCGAGCCCTTGCCTTAAATCCCTTAAAGTGCACATGTCGCCAATTAGCGAGTAAGCCTTATGCAGTGGATCTTGAGGCCAGGGTCTGGTTTAACAATGGAAATTGATTACAATCATTTACAGTGATTACAAAATAATTTAAAAAGTTAAAAAATCACATTCATTTAAATGAAACACTTCTTATGTGAGTCAACTTAAAGGGAGATTTAAAATAAAAACCTTGTTGCCTCTTTTACCATCTTAATAAGGGTTAGTGACCTGCTTGTTAGCCACAGCTGGACAGTAGAGATGTCAGATGGGAATGTGTTCAGCCCACAGTTCAGAACAAAATGGAAGCACGCTTGGACCGGGAATTTAAATGCTGCATCATGGCAGGAGAGCATTCATCTTCTTTAACTATCACCTTGGGGAAGCATGATTTGGCATTGGTTTGCGTGTGGAATAACGATCTTGCGAATATCATGGTTTGTGAGGTTTTTCTTCCTTGCCGACGCCACCTCTCTGGAGTTGGTCATTAACTTTCAACTGCGGGCACGATGACTGATTCACTGCAGGCAAAATACCCTATGTAGGCTGAATTTTTGTGGCCTTTTTTTCTTTATCCTTCACGAGCAATTAAGATGCCGGTGAGCAGCAACCTGTGTTGGCTGCAGTTTTAGTTACTGTTCCAGCTAACGATCTATTGTCGGGTTGGGACAGCACGGAGGTAAAAGGGGGCAGAGATCTGACACCACACATCCCACTAATTGCAATTAAATTTCTAAGAAGTAGAGAATCTGTCTCGAGTATATCTACTCAGCTACACCTCCTTTGTTGCTAATTCCCAAGTAAAGAGCCTGTCCCACTTAGGCGATTTTTTAGGCGACTGCCGGCGACTGTGAAAGTCGTAGCAGATCGCCAAACTTTTCTTTTACCCTACGACAATGACCAAGACAATGCCGAGTTAGGTCGAGATTACAGCGTCTTCGGAAACATCGCAAAATTCCCACGTTTACCAATGCTTCTCCAGCGTCCTAATTTTTGCAGAAATCACTGTAATTACTACTTGAGAGTTTTGAAATATAACATCTTACCCGGGTTACTTGAAAACCAAGCTTCACGGTAACAAGGCATAAACTGGAATAACTTCCAGCTTACTTATAGCAGCATTAAGAAATTTAATTGTAAACGTGGTTAAATGGATTTTTGTGCGGAGTGTGGCCATTCTTTGAAAATGTACGGGAGATGCATATCTGGTTTCTGGGTTGCATATCTGGGTTGGGAGCCCACTTTAAATGTAATCGCTGATGGCCATAAACATCGCGAAAATTCCCATGCTTACCCGCGTCAAACTATTGCCTCCAATCTACCTGTCAAATGTCCTGACGGTAAATAAATTGGTTACACACAAGTATTTTATGGTATCTTCAAATGACTTTACTTAATTTAATATTACGTGCTTCTAAATGCATCTCCCAAACCTGGGGACAGCATGTGACAGCGCCCGCAATAAGCAACGATACCTGGCGACAAGCCAGCTGTCGTCGAGAAATTTCAATCCGGTTGATTTCTCAGCGACGCGCCGAGATCCACTACGATTCTTGGAAGACTCCTCACGATCATGCCCGCGACACCCCGGCGCAATGTCGGCGACAGCCTAGTCATATTTCAGATACAGCGCGGAAACAGGCCTTTTCGGCCCACCAAGTCCGCACCGCCCAGCGATCCCCACACATTAACACTATCCTACACACACCAGGGACAATTTTTACATTTACCCAGTCAATTAACCTACATACCTGTACTTATTTGGAGTGTGGGAGGAAACCAAAGATCTCGGAGAAAACCCACGCAGGTCACGGGGAGAACGTACAAACTCCTTACAGTACAGCACCCGTAGTCAGGATCGAACCTGAGTCTCCGGCGCTGCATTCGCTGTAAGGCAGCAACTCTACCGCTGCACCACCGTGTCGCCTGCAGTCGCCTTAAAATCGCCTAAGTGGGACAGGCCCTTGAGAATAAACGCATGCTTGGCAGAGATGATATTCTTTTGCAAAAATGTTGGTATTTTTAATGAACACCAGCTATTTTTTTCTGAAGTACTGTTTAACTCGATGATGGTGCTCAGTAATGTTCCTATTAATAAAATGCCTTTCAGCGGCTTCACACGTTTAAGTGATGCTAAATGCAAATTCAGGTGTACGTTACTAATTGAATGCAGGTCGCTGTGATGGCTGTGAGTAGTGAGAATTGTGCTGGGCCTTGGCTGGTGACAATATCTCATCATTTGTTAAGTTCCAAGCTCCTCCAGTGTTACATGCAGCAGGTTAGAAAATCTGCTGGGTAATTTCCAAAGTTGGCTGAGATGCAATACTGATTGAATGATGCATATCCTATGCTTTTGCAACACCTCATCCGCGATTCCAGGAGATGCCACCTAGCAGTGAAAATAGGATCAATAACTGGGCGTGAGTGGTATTGGTTTCTTTTCCTCTTACTAAATGTGATTTGTAACTTCGAACAGACATGTTTTCTGGCTGAGTCTTGGTTTCAATAGGACCTAAAGGGGTGGCACAGCGGCGTAGTAGTAGTCATAGTCATAGATTCGTGGATAGGATAGCATGGAAACAGGCCATTCGGCCCAACTTGCTCACACCGACCAAAATGTCACATCTACACTAGTCAGGGCCGTCTTAACGCATGGGCTGATGGGCACTTGCCCGGGGGCCCACGAGCATAGGGGCCCCATGCTGATCTGTGTATGTTAAGTGACTTACAATAAATAAATACTACTTTAAAAATGTAGGTTCAATAAGTGCTTTTTTCGCAACATTTTCGGTCCCTAAGTGTTTCTCACAGCGATCTGTAAGTGCTTTTCGCAACAATGTAGCACCCTAAGTCCATCGCTAAGTGCTTTTTGGTAAGTGCTTTTCGCCGGCACGACAGGGGGGGGGCTGGTAGGGAAAGGGGGGTGGGGGAGAGTAACGGTAGGGGCCCCAGTACACTGCTTTGCCCGGGGGCCCATAATGCTGTAAAAACGGCCCTGACACTAGTCCCACTTGCCTGCGTTCCACATACCTGTCCAATCATTTCTTAAATGTTGCAATAGTCCCTATTTTTCTCTAGATGCTACCTTACAGCGCTAGCGACCTGGGTTCGATCCTGACTACAGATGCTGTCTGTACGGAATTTGTACGTTCTCCCCGTGACTGCATGGGCTTTCCCCGGGTGCTCCGGTTTCCTCCCATCTTCCAAAGACGTACAATTTAGTAGGCTAATTGGCTTCAGTAAAATTTGTATTTTGTCCCTAGTGTGTAGGATAGTATTAGTGTGCAGTGTGATCGCTGGTCTGCACAGACTAGGTGGGCCGAAGGACCTGTTTCAGAGCTGTATCTCTAAACTAAACTAAACTAATTAGAATCTGGTGACCAAAATTGTTCTCATTTATAATGCTAGAGTATCAAGAGCCATTGGTGAAGGGGGAAGCTAATATCTTTTGTTTCAGTTTTTAGAGATACAGTGTGGAAACAGGCCCTTCGGCCCACCGAGTCCATGCTGACCAGCGATCCGGCACATTAACACAATCCTGCACACACTAGGGACAATGTACACTTTAACCAAGCTAATTAACCTACAAACCTGGACTTCTTTGGAGTATGGGAGGAAACCGAAGATCTCGGAGAAAACCCATGTGGTCACGGGGAGAACATACAAAGTCCGTACAGACAGCACCCGTAGTCAGGAATTATCTGGGTCATTGGCACTGTAAGCACTCTAAGGCAGAAACTCTACCGCTACGCCACCGTGCCGCCTAAATTATATCCTTCAGGCTTATCTACTTCAGAAAATCATGGGACCATGAATTACCTTAAAATTGACAAATATCTATATCCATATCTTGGGAAATGTTATTTTGCTAGTGCTGTTCTTTGAAGATGGACACAGGCCACTGGAACGTCTATGAATCACACGGAAGCTATCAATACAATCCTGGACCATGGGAATCTACAGCGGATTTGTGTCCCAATCCAAAATGTCATCTATCCATGTTCCCCTGAGATGCTGCCTGATCCACTGAGTTACTCCAGCACTCTGTGTCTTTTTTTTGTTGTAAAGCAGCATCTGCAGTTCCTTGTGCCTATCAGCAGATTTGCAGTGTGTACTCACACTCTGGCACTTTCTGTGGTGAAGTGCATGAAGCTTTTCTCCCCTGACAAGCAATGTATCGATGACCTTTCCCGGTGCATCTGAACACTGCAAACTGATTGATATCGTGCAGATCCCCTGAAGGGTTCCGGTTATGCTCTCCTTCACAACCACTGAGGAGGTCATCTCTGTGGGCAATATCTCAAAATTAAAGATCATTAAGTAGATGAACGTTCCACAGGTTCCTTGCGGAACAAGATTCTGCAAAGACCTTAGGCGTTCCTGGGTTGCTTGTCTGAGACGGATTATATGAGGACATCGTTGGTGTAAGTGACCTTGTCTCATCTGTCCTATCACTGAAAAAAAATCTTTCAGGCTGATGAACAATCCAAGTGAACTTTATGCTTTTAAATATTCATTTCTACTTCTCCTGCCAAAATGTTGCTGGCCTTTAACTTCCACGTTGTCAGGGAAAGAGCTGAGCGCACATTGCTTTCTCCGTTATAAAGTATCATGCTCCCGACAGGTTGTTAATTCAAATTTCTTTCCAGATTTTGGCCAAAGGGCCTGAAAAATTCTTGATTCTGGCAACAGAACAAAAGAGGAGAGTAAGCTGCAGAATTTTGTTCCCTTACCCATTTAGTCATTGTGGTGTCTATGGAATCAAATAATCAGCGATAAAACTTATCAATGGAAAATCCTTTACTGAGGACAGAAACGTTAAACTCAACAAGCAGTGTCTGCTACAACAAGATATCAATGTCATACCACACGGAGACCTCAGTTCTTGAAGGTACACTTGTATCAAGACAATCTATACTGCTTAGCCCTTAAAAAAATGAAATAAATCCATTCAAGCATATCAACTGTTTGCAAAAATGAAATTATACTATATGCTGGCTATTTATATCAATTTACACTTTAAAATTCAATTCAATGATTCTTGTCACATGTGTCTAGCTGCAGTGAAATGCTTTGTTTTGCATACAACTCGGTAAAATCATGTAGAAGGCCTCACCTCCACTGTAGCAGTACACAAATGCCGCCACGTTTCTGGCGCCGACAAAGTTATAAACGTTGACCGAACAGTCTGAATATCTTCTGCCTGCAGCTGCACATGGTAAATGTCTTCTCCTCCCCTCCCCGCCGGGTTCCTCTTCATTCTTGGTGCCCCCCCCCCCCCATCCCGGCTGGAATATTTTTGTTGTTGGTGGCCCCCCTCACTCTTGGTGGCCCCCCTCACTCTCGACGGTCCCCCTCGCTCTCGACGGCCCCCCTCTGTCATTCTTTAAAATTACCCTCATTTTAAAGGTCTTGAAATCACAACCTGCTGCTCGAGTCTTCACCCTGAATATACGTTTACCGACGTATGCTTGAAATCCAAAATAATAACAGAGAATTATGGAAAAACTCAGCAAGTCAGAGAGCATCTAGGGAAAAATAAACATTTTGGATCAGAGACTCTGTCTCTGGTTCCTGGCTGCAAGTACCAGGCCACACTCACAGAAATCTCTGATGGTGTTGAATGACTTTTTCCCTTAATGTTTTAATTCCATCTCATATCAGACCTCGTCTAGATTTATCAACATTTCATTTTTCTGCTACACGCGCGCTAATGGCAATGTTGCCCACCTCTTATCTCATTGCACCAAGATCATCTGTTCTTTGTCGTCTCCGTGGAACTCGATCATACTCGAAACAAAATGCTGGAGTAACTCAGCGGGTCCGGCAGTATCTCTGCAGGACATGGATAGGCAAAGTTTCAGGTCGGGACCCTCTTCTGCCTTCACATTTCACTCCTCCTGTTCTCCTTACCTTTTGTCTCCTTTTCTTCTCTGGCCTTTGTCTACCCATCTGCAGATCAAAACACCCCCTTCCCCTTATACCCCCTCATTTCCCTGTGCCTCAACAGTCTTCATTTCCCCTTTTCCTCTTCATCCTTTCTCCTTCCATCTATTTCCCTTCCCGTGGCTTCACATTTCACGCCTCTTATCTTATCTCTGCATCTCACTACCTTTTGTCTTTTCATCCATGGCATTTGTACAACCTATCAAAGCCTCCCTCATCTGTATCCACCTTTAACTTTCCAGGCTTTGTCCTGCTCCCACCTCTCTTTTCCAGTTTTCTCCCCCCTTTACTACAATCTGAGGAAGGGACCCGACCTGAAAGGTCGCCTATCCATGTTCTCCAGAGATGTTCCCTGATCTGCTGAGTTACTCCAGCACTTCCTGCACTTTGTTCACCAGCAGGGCAGCACAGTAGCGCAGAAGTAGAGTTGCCGCCTTACAGCGTGTGTGTGGCGATCAAGGGCCTGTTTCCACACTGTATCTCTAAGCCAAAAACTAAACCTTGATTAGTAGGGGGGGAAAAAACTGCATTTGAAGGATTGGAATGAATGTAATGGATGTTTGTATATCCTTTTCTGGGACCAGCAAGATGTTAGTTATTGTGTGTTTGTGATAGACTGGGAGTGGGACAAAGGTGGGGAGAATCGACGTGTTTATGAGTGAGCGAGGCAGAGATAGAGTGTTGGAGAGAGGGTGAGAGAAAGAGAGGAGGGTGGCATAAGAAACTGCAGATGCCGGAATTTTGAGCAAAATACAAAGTGCTGGAGGAACTCAGGTCAGGTGGGATTTGTGGAGGGAATGGACAGGTAATGTTCCAGGTCAGGCCCCTTCTTCAGACTGGACGATTGAAGAAGGATCCTGACCTGTATTGTCGTCTGTCCATACCCTCCACAGATGCTGCCTCACCTGTTGGCTTCAACTAGCACTTTGTTTAGCTTTTAGTTTAATATATTGTCACGTGTACTGAGGTACAGTGAAAAGCTTTTTGTTGCGTGAAAACCAAGCAGTGGAAATACTTTTGTAGAGAAGAGGAGCAAGGAGTAAAACAGTGAGAATGTTTGTTTTTGAGAAGTGAATCGTAACGTTTTTGAAGGTTGTGCCTGGGCTGAAGTTAGAATACCTCTACCTCCTGAGGCCTTCACCTCCATTTCTATTAGACACCAGCACTGGCCTCTGCATTTACTGCAAAACCAACCAAACCGTTACCCCCAACCTCCTCAAACTAATCTGCATTCCTAGCCATGAGCCCCTGACCTCCTCGTGTGTTCTGTGGCCAATACTGTCACTTTCATGGAAGTGGTGGTGCAGGGGACCAGCCCTGGAACCTCACAGGTGGGGTAGCAGGTGTAAGAAAGAAACAAAGTACATATTAGTGGATAGGTCTGTGTGTCTCTGTGTGTGTGTGTCTCTGTGTGTGTGTGTGTGTGTGTGTGTGTCTCTCTGTGTGTGTGTGTCTCTGTGTGTGTGTGTGTCTGTGTGTGTGTGTGTCTCTGTGTGTGTGTGTCTCTGTGTGTGTCTCTGTGTGTGCGTGTCTGTGTGTGTGTGCATGTGTGTGCGTGCGTGTGTGCGTGTGATTTCACCCTCAGTTATCTCATTGGTGGCAATTACAATGTTAAGAACATAGTTACAAGTGGAATTTCACAGATCCCTGGGTGCCTCGAACCATGCCCAATGATATTGATAAAACATTTCTTCCCATCCTGACTGAAAAGTAATGAGAGTGATAAATTACTAAGTAAAGCCATTAATCCTATCAGTTTAACAAGTGAAGTGATTTATGAATCATTGTTTAATCCAGGGCATATTCCTTCTCATCTCCTCACCATGCAACAAGAAGATGCAGTGCAACCAAATCAAGCTCCTTGTAATAGGAAGTGCGGAGTGTATGTAGATGCATTGGGACCAGTCAATGCATGGGGATACAACTCCTACTAAACATTAGGCACATTCATACTAAGTATAAGAGTGCAAGATAGTAGACCACACTGAGACAGTATACAAAAGTTGCCACGTTTTAGGCACCATCTTGTACACTTCAACGCTGAATTCTGCAGTGTTGGAGTCCTAACTTGGCCATAAAGGCTGATTGCCCTAGCAGTGGTACTGGATTGCAGGGGTTGGCCTGGCCAAGCGATGCATAACTATCCTTTACCGCTGCTCCGTGCAGCTGTGGGCCACATCCATTCCCTGCTCTGCCAATTAGATTGATCTGATGGAATTTAGTTTAGATTAGCTTATTGTCACGTGTACCAAGGTACAGTGAAAAGCTTTTGTTGTCTGCTAACCAGTCAGCGGAAAGACAATACATGATTACAATCACGCCATCCACAGTGTACAGATTCATGATCGGGGGAATGACATTTAGTGCAAGATGAAATCCAGTAAAGTCCGATCAAAGGTAGTGCGAGGGTCTCCAATGAGGTAGATAGTAGCTCAGGGCAACTGCCTAGTTGTTGGTAGGATGGTGGGAGCCATAGGTTGCTCAGTCGTAGATAGAGTTTAGTTATTCTCTTTATAAAGAAATACAAACTGCAGCAAACAGAATTTATGATCTCTTCCGACAGCAACATCTTCTGATAAAAGATGAGTGATTTCCACAGTAATCATGAATATACACAAGATTATTACTTTGTATAGATTATATGTGCAACATTGCAAAGATCAATGCAGTCTCCAGCTGTGATTAAAGTGGGTATTACCCATCATTTCCATTCTGAAAGGAACTGTTGTGTTACCATAGGTAGCTCACAAAGACAGCACACAGACAGCTTGGGCAACAGTTAGACTGTCAGTGATTGAAACAAAGAAAAAGATTTCTAACAGTTTAATGCTGATGTGTAAAATAAAATAGCAGCCAATTTGTTTAAACAAAATTGCACAAGCAACAATATAGAGCCAGTGTGGAAACAGGCCCTTTGGCTCAACTTGCCCACACCGACCAACATGTCCCATCTACACTAGTCCCACTTGCCTGAGTTTGGCCCACGTCCCTCTAAACCTATCCTATCCATGTACCATCAAGGTGCCATGTATGATCAAGGTATAATCAATATTTGTTATGCTGTTTGAGGTAAAAATAGATATGATTCCAAACACCAAGGGGAACGTTCTTGCTCTTCGTTGAAATAGCATCATGAATTATTTGTCCATCTGCAAAGTGGAGCAGCAGTAGAGACCTGGGCTCGATCCGAACTACGGGTGCTTGTCTGTACGGAGTTTGTACGTTCTCTGTGACTGCATGGGTTTTCTCCGGGAGCTCCGGTTTCTTCCCACACTCCAATGACGCGCAAGTTTGTAGTAAGATTTGTGGCTTCTGTAAAATTATAAATTGTCCCTAATGTGCAGGATAGTATTATTGCGGAGATCGCTGGTCAGTGTGGAATTGGTGGGCTGAAGGGCCTGCTTCTGCGCTGTATCTCTTAAGATTAAAATCTGAAAAGGGTTGAAGAGATCTCGGTTTAATGTTTAATCTGAATATTACCACTTCTGATGGTGCAACCCGGTCGGTACATGTGACAATAATAAAACTAACCCTAAAACTAGATGAGATGAACTCGGGTAGGGGCTGGGTCGGGTAATGTTACAGAGGTGAGAATAGGTGTCATTGTTAATGATCCCATGGATGGGGACCAATATACCACCAAGCATCCTTTCTATGTCAGCTTCAGAGAGATGCCGGAGTGTGGCATGGAGCCAATGAGTAAGTGACAAAGTTCATGATTGGGACTGAAGTCAACACCTTTGGGATTCTTCATGCTTGGTTGGAGCTCCTTGTGTCCAAATGTTAGAAAAGGTGTCTGATCACTTTGAGGTGGAGGGTGCAGGAGGTGTGATGCTGAGATCGGGTGGAGGCATAGTATCGCGGCGG
>NW_027601629.1:21065-77407 GCF_053455715.1 Rhinoraja longicauda
AAGGTAAGCAAGCCAAGAACACAAAAGGAGGAGAGTAAAAGATTATTTTGGTAAGTGGAGGAAAAAAATAGTGAAGACAAATGTGGGTCCCTTGAAGACAGAAGCAGGTGCATTTATTATGGGGACCAAGGAAAGGACAGTACTTTGGGTCTGTCTTCACTAAGGAAGACACCAACAATTTCCCAGAAGTTCTAGTGGCCGGAGACCCTATGGTGACGGGGGAACTGAAGGATCGAGCCAGCACGGATTTACGAAGGGGAAATCATGCTTGACTATTCTTCTGGATTTTTTTGAGGATGTAACTCTGAAAATGGACAAGAGAGAGACATGGACTTTTAGAAATCGTTCGATAAGGTCCCACGTAGGAGATTAGTGGGCAAATTTAGAGCACATGGTATTGCGGGTAGGTTACTGACAAGGATAGAAAATTGGTCGGCACACAGGAAAACAAAGAATAAGGATAAATGGGTCCCTTTCAGAATAGCATGCAGTAACTAGTGGGCTACCGCAAAGCTCGATGTTGGGACCGCAGCTATTTACAATATTCATTAATGAGAGATGAAGGGATTAAAAGTAACTTTAGCAAATTTTCAGATAACACATAGCTGGGTGCAATTGCGAACTGTGAGGAAGATGCTATGAGGACGTAGGGTGACTTGGACAGGTTGTGTGAGTGGGCAGATGCATGGCAGATCCAGTTTAATGTGGATAAACGTGAGGTTATCCAGTTTGCTGGTAAGAGCTGGAAGGCAGATTGTTATCTGAATGGTGTCGTTAGGAAAAGGGGAAACGAGATCTGGGTGTGCTAGTTCATCACTCACTGAAAGTAAGCATGCTGGGTCAGCAGGCAGTGAAGAAAGCTAATGGGATATTGGCCAACTTAACAAGTGGAGTTGAGTATTGGAGCAAAGAACTCCTTCTGCAGTTATACAGGGGCCTTGTGATACCACACCTGGAGTATTGTGTGCAGTTTTGGTCTCCTAATTTGAAGAAAGATTATCATACTATTGAGGGAGTAGAGCGTAGGTTCACAAGGTTAATTCCCGGAATGGCGGGACATCCCCACTCATACTACACTCTCTCACCCCCAACTCCACACGTGCTACACTCCTTCACCCCCATCACCGTACATACTACTGGGGACTCTCCTCCAAATCTCCTAGCCAATGCATACACGTACACATACACATACACACACACACACACACACACACACACACACACACACACACATTCTCTTACAGACATACACAGAACGCGGTTGCACACATACACACGCGCGCACAAACACACATGCACACAATCTCGCATATACACATGCACACTCACAGTTATCCACGCACACACATATACACAATCTCACGGGCACACAGGCACACTCATAGTTACGCACGCACACACACATGCACACACACAAGCACACATTCAAACTACACTCCTTCACTCCCATCCCCACACACACTACAGACCTTCACCCTATCCCCACACACAATACACTCCGTCACCCCCATCCTCACACGGACTATACTCCGTCAACCCCATCCCCACACACACTACACTCCGTCACTCCCATTCCCACACACACTGCACTCCGTCAACCCCATCCCCACACACACTAAACTCCGTCAACCCCATCCCCACACACACTACACACCGTCAACCCCATCCCCACACACACTACACTCCTTCACCCCCATCCCCACACACACTGCACTCCGTCAACCCCATTCCCACACACACTAAACTCCGTCAACCCCATCCCCACACACACTACACTCCGTCACTCCCATCCCCACACACACTACACTCCGTCAACCCCATCCCCACACATACTACACTCCTTCACCCCATCCTCACACATACTACAGACCTTCATCCCCATCCCCACACATACTACACTCCGTCAACCCCATCCCCACACACACTACACTCCGTCAACCCCATCCCCACACACACTACAGACCTTCACCCCCATCCCCACACACACTACACTCCTTCACCCCCATCCCCACACACACTACACTCCGGTTACCCCATCCCCACACATACTACACTCCTTCAGCCCATCCCCACACATACTACACTCCATCAACCCCATCCCCACACATACTACAGAAATCTAATGAAATGTTTTAATTATTTTTTTTTTATTGAAGAAAAGATACAATTCGATTGACGTAATGCATTACATTCCCCTCCATTTTGTTTTTTTTATATATAACAACAAAAATAACCTTCACCCACCCTCCCTGGCCACCCCTTGGCAGCTGATGTGTTCACAATACATCATATTGTGGCGGCTCCCAAGGGTCGGGCCATACTACTACCGACCCCTCGGCACGGGAATGGACCAGTCCCGGGAGGCGGTCCTGGACTCAGGTATAAAAGGACAAGGTTTGGGCGCCAAGCCATTCCGGCAGACTAGACCCGTCTGAGACCCACGAACCAATAAATATACCTTCCCAAAATACCTGGCTCCTTGCCTTTATCAACACGCTACATTGGTGACCTCGACGGTCCATTCATTAGGATGGACAGAGAAACAGAATTCGACCGCCCGTCCGGCTCGCAGGCCGACCAGGCCCCAGCTGTCGACGCGGTAGGCATCAAGCTCCCGACCTTCTGGACCACCCGGGCTCGCATTTGGTTTTACCAAGCGGAGGCCCAGTTCCAGCTGCGGGGCAACATAACGGATGACACCCGGTTTTTCCACCTGGTGGGAGCCCTTGACCAGGACGCGGCCGAAGAGGTAACGGAGTTCCTCCAGGACCCACCGGCCGACGGTAAATATAAAGCCCTTAAGGAGCTGCTGCTCCAAACCTACGGGCTAACCCGAATGGAGCGGGCCGAAAGGCTCCTCCACATGCCAGGCCTCGGTGACCGGTTCCTGCCATCCGCGGCCCACATCATGCGGCCGCTATACGAGCTGCTGGCGGGCAAGCGTAAGACCGTCGTGTGGACCGACGAGGCCGTAACAGCCTTTGACGGCGCGAAGGAGGCCCTGGCTCGGGCTGTGCTGCTTGTTCACCCACGGGAGGATGCCCCGACAGCCCTTACGGTGGACGCCTCAGAGTTGGCGGTTGGTGGCGTACTGGAGCAACTCACGGACGGGGGTTGGCGCCCCCTGGCCTTCTTCAGCCGGCACCTCGACAACGCCCAGAAGAAGTACAGCGCTTTCGACCGTGAGCTCCTCGCCCTGTACCTGGCCGTTCGTCACTTCCGCTATTTTCTGGAGGGCCGCCCGTTCACCGCTTACACGGACCACAAGCCGCTCACTTTCGCCCTGGCAAAGGTCTCCGACCCATGGTCCGCCCGACAGCAGCGCCAGTTGGCCTACATATCCGAATTTACCACCTCCATCCGCTTTATCGAGGGGAAGGAAAACCGGGTGGCCGACGCATTGTCTCGCCCCGCCATCAATGCCGTGTTAGAAGTGGCACCCGGCATTGATTATTCTGCCCTGGCGGAGGCCCAACTAACGGACGGGGAGATGCCCGCCTACCGGACTGCCATCTCTGGCCTCCGCCTTGAGGATGTTCCCCTCGGCCCCGGAGCGACGACGATACTTTGCGATGTGTCGGCAGGTCAGCCGCGCCCCATCGTCCCGGCCGCGTGGCGCAGGAGGGTGTTCGACGTGGTCCACGGGCTGGCTCACCCATCCATCCGGGCAACGATCTCCTTGGTAGCTGCGCGGTTCATGTGGCATGGTCTGCGCAAGCAGGTTGGCCAATGGGCCGGCACCTGCATTCCGTGCCAGACGTCGAAAATTCAACGCCACGTCCGGGCGCCACTCCAAGGGATCGGTCTACCCTGCCGCCGTTTCGACCACCTGCACGTGGACATTGTGGGCCCGCTCCCGCCGTCCCGGGGCATCACCCACCTCTTCACGGTGGTGGACCGCTTCACGCGGTGGCCGGAGGCCATACCACTGGCTGATACATCTACAGCCACATGCGCTCGTGCATTGGCCGCGCACTGGATTGCTCGCTTTGGTGTGCCGGTGGTCATCTCATCGGACCGGGGGCCACAGTTCACCTCCGAGCTGTGGTCGGCCATGGCCCACCTGTTGGGCGTGCGGCTGCACCACACCACGGCCTATCACCCGCAGGCAAACGGCTTGGTGGAGAGGTTCCACCGGCAGCTGAAGGCAGCGCTGAAGGCGCGACTCGCCGGCCCCGACTGGATGGACGAGCTACCATGGGTTTTGCTGGGCATCCGGACTGCCCCCAAGGAAGACCTGGCTTCATCCTCAGCGGAGCTCGTCTACGGGTCTCCGCTCACGGTGCCCGGGGAGTTCGTGCCCTCGTTGCCGGGGCGAGAGGAACCGCCCTCATCCACCCTACATCGCCTCCGAGAGCGAGTTGGCAAGCTCGCACCCGTGCCGACGTCCCGCCATGGGACATTCCGCCCTTACGTGCCATCGGCCCTCCAGGACTGCGCCTTTGTGTTCCTGCGCCGTGACGCCCACCAGGCGCCACTCCAGAGGCCGTATGAAGGCCCGTACCGGGTGCTGGAGCACGGGCAGACAACCTTTGTTTTGGACATGGGGGGCCGGCCGGAGGCCGTGTCGATTGACCGCCTGAAGCCGGCCCACTTAGACATCGACCAACCGGTACGGGTGGCCCAGCCTCGGCCACGAGGTCGCCCCCCTTTGCGGGTCCCACCGCCTGTCTCTCCAACTGTGCCTCCGCCGGCCCCTCTGTCAACCGATTACCGTACGCGGTCCGGTCGGGTTGTGCGACCACCAGTGCGTTTCGTGCCTCCGGATCTGGGGGGGGGTACTGTGGCGGCTCCCAAGGGTCGGGCCATACTACTACCGACCCCTCGGCACGGGAATGGACCAGTCCCGGGAGGCGGTCCTGGACTCAGGTATAAAAGGACAAGGTTTGGGCGCCAAGCCATTCCGGCAGACTAGACCCGTCTGAGACCCACGAACCAATAAATATACCTTCCCAAAATACCTGGCTCCTTGCCTTTATCAACACGCTACAATATCACAAATACAAATGTACAATTTGACAGCAAAACCTCGACATTCTTCCAAGGCGCAGGCCCATACATATCTACAATATGTCAGATGGTTGAAGATACACTCATTCATTATGCATCAGCCATCCTGTGAGGTAATCGGCACTTGTGTAAACAAAGATAAGTGAATAAATAAAAGTAAAATATAATTAAAGGCAGATCCCCAACAACAATCAAGTGCCCTCAGTCAGTGGGTAGTTCTTTTAGACTCTCAAAGTATGATAGAAAATGTTCCCATTTTAAATATAACTTTTTTCACAGACTCCCTCAGTGTAAATTTGATCTTTTCTAGTTTTAGAAAAAACATTATATCCTCTAGCCAAGCGGCAGCAGAAGGAGGAGTTGTAGATTTCCAGACCAGCAAAATTCTCCTACGGGAGAAAAGTGATGTGAATGCAATGATGTCAGATTGGTTTGCATTTAAACCCGAAGTTTCTTCTGTTACACCAAATACAGCAACAAGCGGGCAAAGCCTCACAGTCACCCCAAGGACTTCACTGATGATTTTAAAAACCACTGCCCAGTAGTCACCAAGTTTGGGGCAGGACCAGAATGCGTGAGCTAGATTGGCTGTAGAGAAGGAGCACCTATCACAGCCAGCATCTGTCCCTGGATATATGTCAGCAAGCTGGCTTTGCGTAAATGAACCCTGTGTAAAACTTTGAATTGTATGAGCACCAATCTTGCACATGATGACGAGAAATTGACTCTTTTCAGTGCTTCTGTCCAGCATTCCTCAGACAGATCCATACCAAGGTCATCCTCCCACCTAGTTTTAATTTTGTTCAGGTTTTGATCTCCTAAAGACATCAATTGAGAATATAATACAGATATCAGTCCTTTATTTGCAAAGGTAAGGCTGAGTTTATCCAACACTGTGACAGGCGGGAGATCGGGAAAGAAGGGGTTTTTTTTATGGCAAAGTGGTGGATCTGAAGATATTTAAAGAATTGATTATGTGGGAGACCATATTTTCTGCACAGGTTATCAAAACTATCAAATATGTTGTCAGTGTATAAATCCTTAATGCACTTAAGACCATTCAAACCCCATTGTCTAAAGGTCGAGGCAAGTGTAGGCGGGGGCAATAAATGGTTACTGTGAACGGGACCTAGAACTGAAGCTGATGTGAACTTATAGTGACAGCGAAATTGATTAAAAAAAATTGAGGGTGGATCGTACGACAGGATTGGATGTGAATCGAGAGGTTTTCAATGGCAACCACTAAAGCTGGAAGAGACGAGGAGTAACAAGAGTGTGACTCAAGCAGACATCAGTCTGTATCTGGTCGGTGGAGCCAGAATAATATTTTTTGGATATTAGATGCCCAGTAATAATGAATAAAACTAGGACGGCCCAGTGCACCTATTTCACGGCCTCTTTGAAGAGTATACTTATTAACCCTTGGAACATTATTGCCCCATATAAAGGAGGTTATAGATTGGTTAACTAAGTTAAAAAATGACGTAGATAGGAAGATCGGCAAGCACTGGAACAAATAAAGACATCTGGGAAGTACAGTCATCTTCACCGACTGTACTCTCCCAGCCATAGTAAGGGCTAGAGTACGCCATCTCTCAAAGTCAGCCTTCATTTGGCTAACTTGAGGCGTATAATTAGCTTCAAAAACAGAAGTAAAAGAGCGCGTAATGCGTATTCCTAGATATACAAAACCATCTTGAGATGGCCATACATACTACTGAGGACTCTCCTCCAAATGTCCCAGGCAATGCACACACGCATACATACACATACACATACACGCATTCTCTCACAGGCATACACAAAACGCGGTTGCGCACATACACACGCGCGCACAAACACACATACACTCAATCTCACGTACACGCACGCACACTCACAGTTATCCACGCACACATATATACACAATCTCACGCACACACACGCACACTCATAGTTACGCACGCACACACACACATGCACACACACACACACATACACAAACACACACTCAAACTATACTCTTTCATCCCCATCCCCACACATACTACACTCCTCCACCCCCATCCCCACACATACTACACTCCTCCTAGAGAGGACTCTCCTTCACCCCCATCCGCACACATACTACACTTCTCCATCCCTCCTTGTTACCGTCAGGTAGACGATACAGGAGTATGGCTGCGCGTACCACCAGATTAAGAACAGTTTCTACCATCAGGCCATCAGGCGTCTGAACTCATAAACACATTTAAAATGATATATATTGATTATTTTTAATATTGTCTTTTTACCTTATTAATGTCATTTTTATCTTAGTTATCCTTGGAATATTACTGTTGAGGTGACCAGTTGTCTTGTCAAATACATTTCATTGTAACGTTGACCCTGTGCTAACCTACACATGACAAATAAAATTTATTATCATATTATTATTGTTACGCCCTACAACAGTGCAATGCCCTCCATGCCCCCATACAACAATGTTATGCCCCCAATGTGCCCACATACAACAGAATAATGTCCCCCACCTCCTCGATGGTAATTTCCTCCAATCCCACCCACAATCAGCAAGGTAATGCTCCCCAAACCCTCGCCCCCCACAACAAGCTAATGCCCCCCGCCCCCCAATACAACAAGGTTATCCCCTATTTGCCCCGCACAACAGGGTAATCACATCCTCCCCCCAGTGTAATTATTTGCATCCCCCACAAGATTATAATTTCCTCCGTCACCACCCACACATAACGGGGTAATACTCTCAATCCACCCACACGCGAAGCCCACACCCACACTCCACATCAGGGTAATACATTGCATTCCGCACCCCGACAACACAATAATGCCATCGGGAACCCCACACTCACAAAGGGTAATGCCATCCACAACAAGCACCCCCACACACAACAGGGTAATGCCCTTCAACGCCCGCAACCTCCATACCACAGCAGGGTCACTCCTCCATCCTCCACACTCACATTAGGGAAATGCCTTCCACCCCACCCCATAACTTTCCAACTGAGTTCACTATTTTCTTGCTTCTGCTATTTCCGCCCCCACTAAACCCCCACATCGATCTTTGTCGTTCGATGTCACTGGGGTCTACAGTCTTCCAATAAATTATTCCATGGAAAACAATAAATGAACCAACTATATGAACCGAGCCGAATCTCTGAGAGCAGATAGAATTGTTGAGGAGACGTGGTTATTGTCTCTTTGCGCTAAAAAAGTGAGTTTTGAGCAAAGCTAAGTGTTACAACTATTCCCTTCAAAGAGTCTTTGTATAGTTCAGCACTATCATTTCGGATCAGGGTTTGGACCTGTTTGCTGATGAGGCTGAAGACCAGCTTTATGACTGTGTTATAAATTGACCTTTCACCCACTGCTCGGACCAACAAACCTCATTCACTCGGATTCGTTTGAAGCAGAATCCGGAGCAGGGCGCCAGGTAAGAACACAAACCTTATGGTGCGTTTTTACAGGAATTCATGCCACGGCTTTACTTCTATGCAGCTGTGAAACAGTCTCTACGTTGGTGTGTTATTAATGGTTCTGTAAGGAAATAGTTTATTTTTAAGATAGATTTTTCTCAATATTAAAAGCTGAATTTCCTCAAGTATTCTCAGCTGTTAGTATCAAATGCTCCCACGTATGCACACGTTTGAGATGTAGGGATTTTTCCTGTTGGCATGCAGGGTCTGATTGTGGATAACCCCGTCTTCCCAGTAAGCGTCGACAACGCCGGGAAACAACAATCACCTTGGTGGCGGTGGATAAACATAGAGAGAGCGGGTGAACGATAACAATACTTATAAACGAATAGTGTTATACTCCATCTATATTATTCACAATCAGAAAGGTCATTGGATATAGTATGGAGTTGGCTATTGTAGTGAAGACGCAAAAACCAAAAATAGTGGACAAAACTCTTGCACCAGCCAGATCAGTTTTTTGAAGTGCCCCACTCAGAATAACACAGAATGCCATGTTCGCCTGTGCAGAGAGATATATTTAGGGGAATCTCAGCTCTTGTGTTTCATATGATTAATTTATCTTGAGCACGTTTAGATGATTTTAATTTTCGCAGCTTTTCATTCTATCGAAAATATGTGAACACCTGACCGATTGATAAATAACTGTGAAATTAAAAAGTAAACTATATCAACGGATATTTAAAAAATGACAGATACACGAAGTACAATTTCGCTCTCACTGATTCGAAACGTCAACATGACAACTAAATCGTAGACATATTAGTCTCATCTGAGAACTCTGCCCGTTAACTGGAGACTCATCTCCAGGAGGTTTCAGTCACGGTCCTGCTGCACAATGTTCATAAATCCAATAACTCGGGATGGATACTGGATTCGGATTAATTTCGAAATGCCTTGACGCTAGGATTAGTGCAGTTACAATCCTAACGGGTACTGCCAGGATCAGCTGAAAGTAGCAGACTGTAACAGTAAGTAACAAACTTTCGTCTTTCCAAAGGAAAGAGTATTTCAAAATATTCAGCGTTTACCGGAGACTGGGCCTGCACACACCTCTGCGGCAAACTAGTTCCTGGAAGCTGTTGACCTGATTGAGATCTGAGAGTCTATCTGGAGCTAATTATCCTGTTAGGTTATTTGGTGAACAATGTATCACCAGACTGAGGCGGAATATCACATCTGGCCACAGCTCATGGCATTTCTTGGGAGGCAGAGAGAGAAGAACTGGAGGATAAATAAGCATTGTAACCAGGCAAGTTGAGAAAACGGGCAACTTGTTTCACCAATCCGAATCGCACGGAACACTGCGTGGTTCCGTAACATCCCGTGCCTTGGAAACAGGGTGTGGAGGCATAATCTGTTAAAACTGTGGACTCAGTGAAATATTATCAGACTGAGATGAACTTTGCCCAGCGTTTATTATTTTACCGTCAAAGCCCATAAAGCTGAGTGGTTGGGATCGGGATCAGGACACCTTACAAGGTAGCGCAGTCGAAAAAAACTTTAACATGTGGTTTTCGGATAAAACAGCCACTTCATATTTTTATCGAACTATTCAATGGGTTCATATTTGACAATGTTTTCATGTTTTCTATGTAAGATTATTGTGGCCAATTGAGTTTTGCACGAGCAAACTTACCAATCTAAATGTTTGCAACCATAATAAACAAATATAAAATTATGAGAGGCATATTTCGGATAGACTATGGGGTCCTGCTGTGTGGAATTGGGTGGGGGGTGGGGGGGAGGTATGCAAATGAATTTGAGGGTAATGATCTCCGAATAACTTCCGATGTCAGGTGCTTAATAAAATAAGACTGGTGAAGAATTGGGGTGCAGGGTAAACACCAGAAGCAGTTATCATTACACCCTCTCTGAAGCTGTTGCAATTGTTGTGGAGACGTGATTATTGCCACCATGCGCTGATGTTGTAGGTTTAGATCAAACAATGTGTTCGTACTCTTCGTTTGAATGAGCCTTTATGTAATTCTGTACCGGTATCAGGGATCAGGGAGTGGACGTGTTTGCTGATGAGGCTGAAGTCCAGCTTCATCCCGGTGTTTTGAGCTGAACTTTAGTCCGGGTGTGTTCACTGATTGTTAGGACCTATAAAACTCAATCACTCGGATTCGGTTGAAGCAGAATCGGGAGGTCAACGCCAGGTAGGAACAAAAACTATATGGGACAACACCATTGCGTGTTCAAAGGAAAACCTTACATGGTAGTTTTTCTATGCAGCTGCTTAATCGTATCTCGAGATTAATGTTTCAATAATGGGTATGCAATGAAATAGATTATTGTTTAACAATACCTATTTCGCAAAATTCAAAACCAAACTTCCTCGAGTGTATCTCAGGAGCTGCTGATAACAATTTTGCAATCCATTTCTCCCAGTAATGAGCAAGTTTTAAATCTTGAGACCTTTTCTGCCGACATGCAGTACCTGACTGTGGCAACGGGTCGTCGTCGACAATGCCGATGAGCAATATCTGTCACCGGGGGGGGGGGGGTTAATGGGAAGTGAGTCCGTGAATTATAGCAACAGCTATAAACAATTAGTGTAACATTCCATTCCATTATTACATGTAATTCCAGTCGATCTGCTATTTTTCACAAGTGTTATAATCCGTCTTTATCATTTGTAATTAGAAAGTACATCAGATATAATGTGGTGGTTTCCTTTCTTATCAATGCACTTAGCCCGAAAAGAGTGGGAAAAACTGTCCCATCGGCCAGATCAGTTTTATGAAGTGAACGATACAGAATAACATTTTAAAAAATACAGTTCGACCCGTCAGGGAAATATTTTGTGGGGTAATGCAGCTCTTGCAATTCACACGAATAATGTATCCTGAGGACGGTTAGAAGATCCAATTGTGTTCATTTTCATAGCTTTTTATTGTATCGGAAATATTTAACATGTAAAACAGATTGGTAAATAATTAGGGAAGTAAAATGTAAAATCCTCAACGGAGAAAAAAAAACAACAGATACACTAAGTATAATTTCGCTTTCACTCTGATGTGGAATATTAGCATGACAAAACTAAACCATGGAGAAATTGGCCAAAATTCTATGATTTAAACGGAACCATATCTCCAGGAGGTGAAGTTTTCGGTCTTGCTAAACAATGTCCTTAACAGCAATGATCCAAGACTTTCTCAATGTCTTGCCGCCAGGATTACCACAGCAACAATTCAAACGCGCACTGTAATGATCAGCTGAAAGTATCATAGTGTGCAAGAGGAAAGAGTATTTCAAAATATTCATCGTTCACCAGAGATTGGGCCCGCGGTCACCTCTGCGGCAACCTTGTTCCTGGAGGCAGGTGTCGTCATAGAGATCTCCTGCATGTGTCTCTGGAGGTTGTTATCCTGTTAATAAAAGGTTGTTTTGTGAACCATGTATCATCAGACTGGGGTGGGATATCACAACTGACCACTGCTCATGGCGTTTCTTGTCAGTAAGAGAGGGAAAAGGTAATCTGAAGGAAAAAGTAAGCACTGTAACCGGGCACGGTCCTCACCAAGGTCCAACGAGGTAATCTGTTCAAACAATCCGAATCATACGACCATTAGTTGATTCGCAACAAGGCCGGAGTTGAAACCATTGCGCGGAGGCATCAACTGATAAAGCTGTGAACATAGCTAATCATTATCAGACTGATATGAACTTTGCCCAGGTTGTGTTCATTTACGGTCAGAACATATAATTCTGGCTCGATGTGATCAGAATAAGAATACACCGTACAAAGTGGGGCCGTAGAAAATTTTAACTTAATGGATTTCGAACAAAGGAGCCACTTCTCACTTTTATTGACTGACCAATACTGTTCATTGTTAAACAGTTCTTGTTGCACTTGCTGTCGTGTAATTAATGCGGCCAGTATTGTTTCCCCCCGTAAAACGTAGCAATCTACAATTCTGCAATAAAAGGAGAAAAAATATAAAATTATGAATGGCATAGTCAGGATAGAAATAGGCACATGCACATTCGTTTTCAGAACAATTAAAGACACGCAGTTCAGATAGGGATAGGAATGGAGACCTCCCGTTCCAGAAAACAGATGTTGTTGCCAAGGTAAATTCTGAGGAAAGAGAATTGGACAAGTTGCATTTTTGTTTGAAGAGAACAAAATTGCATTCGACCGAAATTAAGTTATTGGGAAATGAAAGGATTAACAATGGGTTAATTGCCTGTCCGGATTGTGCAACAGGTCCCCAAATTTGTCAACTTGAGTTGGAGGAACAAATATGATGGGGGATTGCGGATAGTTGCAAGAATAGTAGTGTTGTCATGGGAGGGCGGGGGGTGAGGAGTTTGGATTTTGCAAACAATTACTTTTGTTTTACATTTTTTTTAATGCAGTTATAGAAGTTGTAAAGAAAAATGAGAAAACTACAGAATGTGTGAAACACTCAGCACATTGGGAAGCACTTGATGAAGTCCCAGTTCTGATACTGAATCTTCCATCATTGCACTTTCCACTGTTTTCAGCATTTTTTAACAATAAATTGAATACGCTATGTCTCTATTAAAAAACAAACAGTCATTTGTACTTGGGAAGGTCGCACATGATAGTTGGCCAAATGTGCTCAATTTAACTGCTAGATATTGTTTAAAGGCAGAGAGAGATAAATAGTTGTATTAGTTACGGTCAGGAACTCCCACTGTTTATCACTAATTCGATATTTGTCGATGAAATCAGAGATCCTCCGCACAGTAATAAATGAAGATTGCAAGCAAGATTTCAGTTAAATAAATAAAGGAAAAAATGTCCCAATGTTGGGGGAGTCCCGAACCAGGGGCCACAGTCATAGAATAAAGGGGAGGCCATTTAAAAATGAGGTGAGAAGGAACCTTTTCACCCAGAGAGTTGTGAATTTGTGGAATTCTCTGCCAGAGAGATCACAGTGGAGGCCAAATCAAATATGGATTTAACAGAGTTAGTTAGAGCTCTCGGGACTAGTGGAATCAAGGGATATGGGGAGAGAGCAGGTACGGGTTATAGATTGTGGACGATTAGCTATGATCACAATGAATGGCGGTGCTGGCTCGAAGAGCCGAATGGCCTCCGTCTGCACATATTTTGTGTGTTTCTATGTTTCCATGAATAACTCTGACAATTAGAACATGGTCGTCACTTCTCCCAAAGTCGGTTGTGGTTGAATCGGTGTGACAGCTGGTTGCTGAGAGGAATAATGTTTAACAGTCATTTAAGTTCAATACTATGTTAGATGGGGTTTAGGAAGAGGTTAGTGTGTCCCATTGAAGCGGCTGAACAGCTGAAGCCACTGCATTCTCCCTTAGGCCATCTGGACGCTGTGGGGACATCTGTCCATGCCAGGCAGGAGCCTGGTCTCCCCGAAACAAGGGTTGTGTCGACCCCAAGTGTTACCGTCGGATTTAGTTTCCCGAGAGGGAGTGAGCAAGAGGCTTCTGTGAGCCTGCATGGGTGTGACCGGACAGTCCGGGATCTGTGACACCCGGTACATTGGATCAGACAGTGGGGTTGTGTTAAATGTCAAGGCAATGTTTTCCCTTGAATTCCATTGTTGCCTTACACTATGGTTAATAATTTTTATTGCAGAGCTTCAGAGTTTGGGAACGCCTCTCATCGTCATCATCATGGCCGACAGTGACGACCGGGAGGGCAATACAGGACCCTGTACATCAAGCAATAAGAAAGGTTTGTGGAGGCGTCTGTGAAATATTAATATTAATACAGCCCTGTATTACTACTGACAGTGTGTCTGGATTTAGTGCAGTGCGAACCGTCTCATTGATGACCACTCTTTTTGGAAGCAAATGTTTTCTGTTTCCACAACGATTAGTCATAATACGCCTGCCACCTGTCAATCTCTCTACTCCAATCCAATTTGTCAGCACGTTACATGCCCCTTACTATTCCCTTACAATTCCAATACTCATCGAAGTCCTCCTAAAATGGTTTGAGAGGACCTGCCTCCAACACCAGCTCAGGCAGTGTGTTATCCTCTGAAAGATTCTTCCTGAGAGATAATCCTCTTAACCTTATGGTCCTCACCTTAAATCGATTCTCTTGGTCTTAGGCACTTCTACTATGGAGAGAAGTATTTTCGCCATTGAACCTCACATTTTTCATAGTTTTCTGCATCTTTATCAGATCGCCGCTTGCCTGCTCCTGCTTCAAGGATGACAACTTCAACAAATATTCAGTCCTAAGTAATATCCTGCCTATCCTCCTCCGCACCCTCCAGCACAATGACATAATTCTCATAGTATGGATACAAGAATTGTACACGCGCTCTAAACTTATGGCGTAATCAACTTCCTATAATGTCGGAATAAGACCACTCTGCACTTACCTTCTATGCTGCAGCGAATAACAAGAAGCAAGTTAAATGTTGCCTTCACATGTGCTATTGACTTTAGCGCTATATATGGATTTGTACTCAAAGATCTCTTGTTTATAGTCATAGTGTGATACAATGTGGAAAAAGGCCCTTCGTCCCAACTCGCCCACACCGGCCAACAATGTTCGAACAATGTCCAGCGCATGGTCCATATCTCTCTAAACATGTCCTATTCATATACCTGTCTAACTGTTTAACTGTTTCTTAAACGATAGGACAGTCCCAGCCTCAAATACCTCCTCTGGCAGCTTGTTCCTGACACCCACCACCTGTTGTGTGAAAAAAGTTACCCCTCGGAATATCGGAACAACCTCGGTTCTTCTTTTTCACTGTGAATGTCCTGCCCTTATTTGACCCTCCAACATGCATCACCTCAACCTGATCAGGATTACATTTGAAATGCCACTTCTCTGCTTCACATCTTGAATAATTGTCCACAAATATGGGTTCAAATCAAGCCACGGCAGTAGAAATCAATCAAATGATCACAATAATATTGGCAGCTAACTGAAAGGTCAAAGTCAGTAATACTTTGAATAAATTATCACAGTGTTTCAAAGTATCAATCATTTAGTTTTTAGACTGGATATCTGGAAAGAGCATAGGAGCAGATTCAAGGCAGCTTCTTCAACGCTCTATCAGTTTCGCGAACTAATGACGTATAATATAAGCTGAGGATGTATTCGTGTTCTCCCAATTTACAACGTTGCGGCCTCTGAAAAAGAAGATTGGACAGAAAGAATTGTCCCACTGTGGTCATTCATTCTTCTCCCTCCTGCCATCAGTTTGAAAGCACAGAAATGTGTAAGTGCGCTCCATCATACACAGGAACAGAGTCCTCTCCTCTGTGTAATCAGACATTTCAACGGTCCTTTCATAACGTAGTGGACTGTTCGATTCCCATCTCCCCGATTGTGGGCTTTGGACTTTGTCTGAGGAATGAATTGATGCGCTACAATGCTGAGAACTACTTTCTGTACTATGTATCTCCACCTTTACTATAAGTGTTTTCTCGAGATTGAACTGTGTGTGGTATATCTGTTCTGTTTGGATAGCATGCAAAACAAATAGTTTCACAGTACATGCGTAAGAAATATTTGTACATCCGTACAAATATTTTCACTGTACATCCATGGACGCATTGGTGTTCATTTCCCAGAGTTCTATACATTCAGGATCAGTTCTTGTGGATTGGAGGGTAGCTAATGTCATCCCACTTCTTAAGAAAGGAGGGAGAGAGAAAACAGGGAATGTTAGCCCAGTTAGCCTGACATCGGTGGTGGGGAAAATGCTGGAGTAAATTATAACAAAATGTAATAGCGGCACATTTGGATAACAGTAACAGGATCGGTCCCAGACAGCATGGATTTACGAAGGGGAATTTATGCTCCACTAATCTCTTATAATTTTTTTAGGATGTAACTGGGAAATGGATAAGGAAGTGTAAGTGGATGTGGTGTCACTTGATTGTCTGAAAGCCTTTGATAAGTTCCCACATAGGACATTAGTGGGCAAAATTAGAGCACCTGGTAGGGCAATGACATGGATAGAAAATTGGTTGGCAGACAGGAAACGAAGAGTAGGGATAAACGGATCCCTTTCAGAATGGCAGGCAGTGACTAGTGGGGTACTGCAAGGCTCGGTGCTCGGCCCGCAGCTGTCTACAATATACATTGGGCCTTCTGCAGTCGTATAGGACCCTGGTGAGACCACGTCTGGGATATTGTGTGCAGTTTTAGTCTCCTAATTGGAGGAATGACATCCTTGCTATTGAGGGAGTGCAGCGTATGTTCACAAGGTTAATTTCTGGGATGGCGGGAATGTCATATGTTTAAATAATGGAGCAACTGGGCTTGCATACACTGGAATTTGGAAGGATGAGAGGGGATCTTATTGAAGCATATAAGATTATTAAGGAATTGGGCACGCTGGAGACAGGGACATGTTCTTGATGTTGGGGGAGTCCTGAATCCAGGGCCACAGTTTAAGAATAAGTGGTAGGCCATATAGAACGGAGAAGAGGCAAAACTTTTTCACCTAGAGAGTTGTGAATCTGTGGAATTCTCTGCCTCAGAAGGCAGCGGAGGCCGATTCTCTGGATGCTTGCAAGAGAGAGTTAGATATAGCTTTTAAAGATAGTGGAGTAAAAGGATATGGGGAGAAGGCATAAACGGGGTACTAATTGTGGATGATCAGCCATGATCACAGTGAATGGCTGTTTCGGCTCGAAGGGCGGAATGGCCTCCTCCTGTACCGATTGTCTATTGTCTATTTGTAAATATGAAACCATTAAAGCGACACCTAAAATGAATGCGTGGCTGAGGATTAGTTACAGAGGACGGAGATTCAGATATTTGGACCATTCGGTTCTCCACTGCGGCACAGGTGACTTGAGGTGGAACTAGTTACACCTGAACTGGAAGGGGACTAGCATCCTGGTGGCATGTTTGCAAGTGCTGCCAAAGAGGGTTTGTGCCAGAGTGGCTGAGGGACAGAATGCAAAGTAGTAGTCAGATAGTTCTGATTGAGGTGTGAGTCAGCGAGCACTTTGTGGCCAGTGACCACAGTTCCATTAGCTTTGAAATCGTGTCTAGAATATATATTAATGATTTGGATGATGGAATTAGAAGTAACACTCGCACGTTTGCAGATGACACAAAGCCAGATGGCTGTGTGAACTACGAAGAGGATGTTAGGAGGTTGCAGTGTGACTTGGACATCAAGATTCAAGATTCAAGATATCTTTATTTGTCATCCAAAAAACATTTTTTTTTGACGAAATTTAGTCACCCACAGTCCAATAATAAAAGCAACAAAACAAGCAAATTACACAACCCCAACCAACACACAAAAAAAAAAACATTCATCACAGTGAGTCTCCTCCAGTCCCCTCCTCACTGTGATGGAAGGCCAGAATGTCTTTCCCCTTCCCCTGCCGTCTTCTCCCGCGGCCAGGCTGGTGTCGTTGCCACATTCCAGGCCGCGTCGGACGGTGAAGGGTACGCAGCGGGCTGACCCAAGTCCCGCGATCCGGTGCGGTCGAACACGGTGTCGCTGCCGCTGTTGCTGCACGTCGGCGCGGTCGTGGCTCCCGACACCGAAGCCCCCGCCGAGCAGAGAAAAATCCCGCCGAGCAGAGAAAAATCCCGCCGCCTATTTCAGGCCGCGCCGGACGGTGAAATGTCCGCGGCGGGCCGACCCAGGCCCCGCGATCCGGGGCGGGCGAAGACGCTGCCGCTGCCGCTGCCGGAGTTCCCGATGTCGGCATCCACGCGGCCCGAGCCCAAGGCGAGTCGCAGCCGCTCCCGCAGCCTCCGAGGACGGCCGGCTCCGCTGATGGTGAGTGGGCAGATGCATGGCAAATGCAGTATAATGTAGATAAATATGAGATTATGACTTTGGCGGCAAAAACAAGGAGGCAAATTATTAACTCAACGGTGTCACACTAGGTAAAGGGGAAGTGTATCGAAACCTGGATGTCCTTGTACACCAGTCACTGAAAGTAAACATGCAGGTACAGCAGGCAGTGAAGAAAGCTAAGGGCATTTTGGCCTTCATAACGAGAGGATTTGAGTAAAGTATAGGAGTAAAGAGCTCGCTCTGCATTTGTATATGGCCCTGATGAGACCGCATCTGGAGTATTGTGTGCAGTTTTGGTCTCCGAGTTTGAGGAAGGACATACTTGCTATCGAGGCATTGCGGCGTAATTTCACGAGGGTAATCTCCGGGATGGTGGAACTGTCATATGAGAAAAGATTGGAAAGACTGGGCTTGATTTCATTGGAGTTTAGAAGGATGAGATCTTATAGAGACGTATACAATTATGAAAGGACTGGGCAAGTTGGATGCAGGAAAAATGTTCCCAGTGTTGGGGGAGTCCAGATCCAGGGGCCATAGTGTAAAAATAAAGGGTAGTCCATTTAAACGTGAGGTGAGAAAAAAAAACTTTTTCACCCAGAGAGTTGTGAATTGGTGGAATTCTCTACCACCGAAGGCAGGGGAGGCCAATTCACTAGAAGAACCTAAGAACAAAATCAGGAGGGCAACAATGGTGCACATGACGTGTCGAGCGATTAGGGAGAAGCCAAAGAGATTTACATATATTAGGGGGAAATGGTAACTGGAGAGTGAACGGATACCCACAGTTGTCAAACAATGTGAAGAGCTGCAGGAGATTGGCTGGGTCTTCAATTCAAATTTCGCCTCTGTATTTATCTGTGAGGCCTCAACATGTGTATCCATAGCCACTGCGAACAGGTAGAGTAGAGTCTGCAGGAGCCGTGGCTGAAAAATATAAATCATCGTTGGACGTGTGCGAAGTGCTGGTCATTTGAGGGTAGATTATGCTTTGCGTCTGTTTCAAAAGTGATGCTAAGGAAAGCTTGATAACTATATACCTGCAAACCTAACGTCTGTGGTAAAAAAAGTTACTGAAAGGGCTATAAAGCCATAATATCTAGGTATTTGAAAAGACAGAGTTTGTTTCGGGGCAGTCGGCATGGTTTTGACACCGGAGATCGTCTTTCACAAATGTGATTGGTGTTCTTAAGAAGTAACTTAGAAGTAACTAAGAAGGTTAATAAAGACAGGGTTAGAGACATAGTCCATATAGAGTTCAGTCAGACCTTTGATAAGTTTCGTTGTGGTAGGTTAGATCCTCCTATGGGGTCCTCGATGAGATAGCTAACTGCATGCGGAATTGGCGTGATGGCTGGAAGCAGAGCGATGGTAGAAGATTGTTTTCCGGACTGGAGGCCTGTGAATGGTGCGGCACGGTGTCCGTGTTGTGCCCCCTGCTATCTGATTGACTGATTGATACTTTATTTTCATGTGTACTTAGTACAGTGACGTTCGTTGTGTTGCATACAGTGTACATTTGCAAGAGTCGACACGTAAAAGGTGCCGACAAAGTTGCAAAAGTACACGTAATGGTCCCACTTCATCCTCCCCTCGCCTCTTTGGTCTCTGCTCTCACTACGAGAACAAACAAACTCGATACAAATATTTGCAGAATTTTGCACTGTGAGGAAGCCGCAGAGATGCAGCAGATTATTGATCAGATGCAATATGATCTGAGTTTGGGCAAATACAGTTGTATATGAGGTGTGAGTTTTTGCGTCTTAGGAGGTCAAATATGTTTTCACCGAGTTCACAACTAACAATGGCACGATTCCTTTATCATCGTTGCATTGTTGCATATTTTTCATTGATTTGTTCTATATCTCTCTCTCTCACCGTCTATATCTTATGTTTACCTTTCCTCATAATCTCAGTCTGACGAAGTGTTTCGAGCCGAAACGTAACTTGTTCCTTTCCTCCAGAGATGCTGTGTGACCCGTAACATACTCCAGCTTTTTGTGTCTATCTTCAGATCAATAATTAGTTTTATTCCGACGGTGGGGAGCGCTATTTTTCCAGGGCATGGGCTTAAGGTGAGAAGCGAAAAGTTTAAAAGGGATGTACTGGACAATTGTTTCATTGATGCCGACAGTAGTAGGTTGTTTGAACATGTTGATAAATGAGGTGGTGCAAATACTGTTTAGACAGCCACATTAACAAATAGTGATTAGGGGCATCAGTTCCTTATGCAAGCAGACGGAATTAGTTCTAATTAGCATCGGTGCAATCATGCCTCGCAGCTCCTGTGCGGTACTATTCTATACCCTACGTATCATCAACAAATTTGGCGGCATTACTCTTGGTCAGTTTATCCAAGTCAGTAAAATAGGGTGTAAATAGTGGAGACCTAGCACTGGCCCTCGGAATATCAGTCTATTTATTGGTCCATTTATTCCGATGAATGTTGGCCTGCCAGGTAAGCCGGAGGTGTTGTCGTGCATGGTGCTGTAATTGCATCATCCCTGCACACGTGCCTTGTAGGTCTTGGGGGAAGATCGGGATGTGAGGAGGCGAGTCTCTTCGTGCAGGATTCCAATGCTGTTGCAACACGATGCCACAGCATGGAGGTGGCTGATTCAGTTCAGTTTCTGGTTCAATGCTGACATTTCCCCCAATCATCCAGCCTCCAATACCAAAACCGTACTGTTGATAGTGGTCGATGTTGGTTCACAGTCACAAGGTAACCTTTTCCCTCGCACCTAATCATCGTCTGATCCTCCTGTTACCATTCAGTTTGTTTGATGTTGCAAAGGGCACTCGAATAAATGGGAAGGAAAATTCTAGATGGGATAAGAGACCAAATGTGACCGGTGTGAGAGGGGAGGTGAATACCGAAGTTAAAGTGTTTGTATTTAAATGCGCGAAGTATAAACAATAAAGTGGATGAGCTTAAGTCTCAGTTATATTTTGGCAAGTATGATGTTGTGGAAATTAAAGAGACATGGCTGCAAGAGGACCAGGGCTGGGAACTGAATATTCAGGGGTATTAAACGTATAGAAAAGACAAGCATGTGGGCAGAGGGGCTGTGGTCGCTCTGTTGGTAAGGAATGATATTCACCCCTTTGCAAGGGGTGACATAGAATCAGGAGATGTAGAATCAGTATGGATAGAAATGAGTAATTGTAAGGGTAAAACGATCCTAATGGGAGTTATCTACAGGCTACCAAACAGTAGCCTCGACCTAGGGTGCAAGTTGAATCAAGGGCTAAAATTGGCGTGTCACAAATGTAATGCTACGGTGGTTATGGGAGAATTCAACATGCAGGTAGACTGGGGAAATCAGGTTAGTAATAGACCCCAGTAGTTTGTGGAGTGCCTCCGAGATGGATTCTTATAACACCTTGTACTGGAGCATACCAGGGAGAAGGAATTTCAGGATTTAGTGTTTTGTAATGAAACTGATCTGATAAGGGGACTGTAGATGATATGTGTGTACTCCTTTAATTGATAGTGACGATGTCCATGTTAACCACTCCCTCACCGGTTAGTATAATTGTAGCTTCCCCACCCCTAGCTCGCTCTCTTGTGATCGTGACAGACCATGTACAGCCAGGGCAGTGTATGTGTTAATAAAAGCAGTTAAAGTTACATGGTGTCCGAGAACCATCTTTACATGGCGTCAGAAGTGGTTCTTCCTGCGTCTTCAGTTTCTCGGGTTTTGTTTTTTTAGTTCCAGTTCCCCCTCCCTGTGCCGTGATGGCCTCTGCCTGTCGCAAACCTGACATCTTGGTCTTTGATGCAGACATCACTCATCGCTGGAGTGTGTTTCGACGTGACTTTGAGCATTATGCCACAATCGCTCACCCTGCCGCGGCCCCTGAGGTCAAAGCCTCCCTTTTACTGAACCTGGCTGGTCCCGAAGCGCTTGAGCGGTCGGAGTCATTCGTCTATGGACAAGGCGAGAGTGTCGAGGACCCGGTATGTCTGCTTGCTAAATTTACGGCTATGTGTGACCTCCCCACGAACCACATTTTAGAGCGTTTTAAACTGTTCTCCCGACGCCAAAACCCTGGGGAATCTGTTGACAATTTCGTGGCCGCACTGCGCCGCATGGCTCGCCGATGCGACCTGCACGCCCTGACCCCTGACACTCTAACCCGCGACATCTTGGTCTTTGGTCTACGGGATGACAAGCTGCGCTCAGAGCTGCTACGTAAGCCTGATCTGACATTCAATGAGGCGTTGCATGCCTCTCGTTTAGCTGAGGCTGTCTCCTCTGCTGTACAGCCACCGGACCCTGTGGTCCACGCAGCTAGCTTCACCTCTGCTCCTCAGCGACACAGGGCAAGCCCGACGCCGAGCTCTAGGCTGCGCCAACGCTGTCCGAACTGCAACTTTACTTCGCATCGTTTTAATGTCTGCCCGGCGTTGGGGAAAACCTGCAATCTCTGCAATAAGCCCAACCACTTTTCGGCGGCCTGCCGTTCCCGTGGGAACCCTGCACGGCCACGGCAGCAACCCTCTCGATACTTGACACGTGATGATACCGCGTCTGGTTCTCATCTCCAGCATGATGAACTCCCCCTGTCTGACTCTGGCTCTTCCAAGAGCGAAATGAGTGTGTTTTCACTGAGAGGTGCACCTGCTCTGATAAGAGACCCAACCGTCCGAGTCACGGTGAATGGCATGGCCTTCTCTGCTAAGGTGGACACGGGGGCTGCTGCCAATGTTATGTCAACAAGCCTATTCAAGAAGATAAGAAATAATGAGCTCGTTTCCACAGACAGTGCTGTTTTGCGTGCATATGGGGGCGGTGTACTTGTTCCTGTGGGGAGGGCCACTCTCCACTGCAAGGTGCTGAAGACCTCTCGGCCCCTTTCCTTCTTTCTGCTAGATGGTAAATGTGTCCCCCTGCTCGGCGTGGAGGCCTGCCAGGACCTCGGATTGGTGAGATTCCACAGCGATGTCCACATGGTGGAGGCAACCCTAAACCCGCTGGCCGAATACCCGGACCGTTTTGACTCGAAGCTGGGGAAATTACCCTGCAGCTACAAGATTGCCCTCAACCCCGACATCACGCCGGTGGTCCGTCCCCCGCATCGGATATCCTTCGCCATGAGAGACAAGGTCGAGTCCACTCTTCTCGAGATGGTGGCCACGGGCATCCTGAAGCCAGTAACGGTCCCCACCCAGTGGGTCTCCACTATGGTCGTCGCTGCGAAGAAGGATAAGAGTGAACTACGGATCTGCATCAACCCTAAGGACTTGAACTTGGCTATCAAGCGCCCGCATTACCCTATGCGGACAGTGGAGGATGTTGCTGCACAGGTCGGCCCTGCCACTGTGTTCTCGGTTCTCGATGCCAAGAGCTCGTTCTGGCAGATACCTCTGGACGAGCGATCCTCGCACCTGACGACCTTCAGCACGCCTTTCGGCAGGTACCGCTTCCTCCGCATGCCGTTTGGGATCAACTCTGCCAGCGAAGTGTTCCAAAGGACCATGGAACAACTGTTTGCTGGGCTCCCGTGTGCCATCATTGTCGACGACATTCTGGTTTACGGGAAGAATGTCGCGGAACACGACCACCACCTTCGCCAGGTGCTACAGCGGGCCCGAGAGGTCAACCTGAAGCTCAACCCGAAGAAATGCCGGTTCCGGGTCCCTGAGGTCACCTACGTGGGACACGTCTTCACAGCATCAGGGCTGAAGCCCGACCCGCAAAAGACAGCCGCAATATCCGAGATGCCTGCACCTGCTGACGTGCCTGGCCTACAGCGCTTCTTGGGCATGGCCAACTACCTGGGAAAGTTCATCCCCGACCTGAGTGAACTGAGCGCCCCTCTGAGAGACCTGGTGAAAAAGGACGTTGCCTGGGCCTGGTTCCCGCAACACCAGAAAGCATTCGACACCCTCAAATCTAAGCTGATCAGCATGCCTACGCTGAAGTACTTTGACCTACAGCGCCCAATCGTTCTCACATGTGATGCATCGAAGTTTGGCCTAGGGGCCGCCTGCCTGCAGGTCCACGACGGGGTGCAACTACCGGTGTCCTATGCATCCCGCACGATGACGAACGCGGAACAACGCTATGCCCAGATTGAGAAGGAGCTGCTGGCAGTTGTTTTTGCCTGCTCCAAATTCAAGGACTATATCCTGGGCACTTGCTTCACTGTTGAAACGGACCACCAGCCTCTGGTTACCATCCTCAACAAGCCGATACACGTGGCCTCCTCCCGGCTCCAGCGCATGATGCTCCAGCTACAACGCTTTACTTTCACCGTGGTTTATCGAAAGGGCAAGGACATGTTTGTTGCTGACACGCTGTCTCGGGCGCCCCTCCCATCCACAACCCGACATCCATACGAGGCGTCCGATCTGATAGTCCTAAACGTCAATTTCGTGCCCTCCAGCCAGTTGCAGTCCCTGGCCAAGCACACGGCAGCTGACGCTTCGCTACAACAGCTGGCCGCGATCATCAAGCGGGGCTGGCCAGGTCGCCGTTCTTCCCTGCCGGCCGCAGCGGTGCCTTACTTCCTGGTTCGTGACGAGTTGGTGCTGCGTGAGGGTGTGATTGTGAAGGGGCACAAGGTGGTGGTGCCCGCAGCACTACAAGAACAATATTTTGAAACTGCTCATCGTGGCCATCCCGGGGCCGAAGCGACCCTTTCCATCGCTCAGAGTCAGTTCTTCTGGCCTGACATGCCTCGCTATTTCCGGGATAGAGTCTCCGCGTGCCCTACCTGCAACAGCCTCGCTCCACAGCAACAGCGGCAGCCGCTCCTGCAGCAGCCAGCCCCTCACCTGCCCTGGTCCGCGCTGGCAACCGACATTTTCGAATGGCACGGGAAGCACTTTCTGGTGCTAGTTGACTCTTACTCGAGCTGGTTTGAAGTTGACCAGCTCCACTCCCTATCTTCATCCGCGGTCATCGATAAGCTACGCCGCCACTTTGCAACTTTCGGGACCCCAGCCAGCATGCAATCGGACAACGGCAGCCAGTTCACCAGCGCCGAATTCCGTGCTTTTGCTGAACAGTGGAATTTTCGGCACTACACCAGCAGCCCGGAATACCCGCAGAGCAACGGCCTTGCCGAGCGCGCGGTCCGCAGCGCTAAGGGACTGTTGGAACGTTGCCGCCTGTCCCGCTCCGACATTTACCTGGCCCTGCTAAACCTCCGCAACATCCCCCGCGATCATGTCCTGGGATCCCCGGCTCAGCGTCTCATGTCCCGTGTCACGCGGCCCACGGTCCCGGTGTCCCAACAGTCCCTGTCTCCCTCTGCACTTAAACCTGCCTTAGTCCGGGAACGCATTGCCCACAGACAGGGCATTCAGAAGCGCTCCCACGACGAGTCCTGCCGTGTCCTCCGCCCTCTTCTTCCCGGACAGGTCGTCCGCATGAGGTCCATTTCCGGCCGCTCCAGACTGGCAGTGGTCATCGGTTCTGCTGGCTCCCCCCGTTCGTACCTGGTCAACCATGACGGCACGGTGTACCGCCGGTCCCGCCAGCATCTCCAGCTCGTGAACGAGCCCATCCCTCCCCCGGCGGATCCGTATGCCCCTCCCCTGCAACTTTCGCGGCCCAGTGCCTTGCCAGCTCCTCTGGGGGCAACCCCTCCCGCCCCCCCTGTTACTTCTCCTGTCCGTCTTCCGGCTGCGGTCCCGTTTTCTCCTGCTTCCCCGTACTCCCCCACTTCCTCGCAGCCACCACCGCTGCCTTCATCGCCCAGGGGTTCTCCCGTCCGTAGCCCACCCCGTGCCCCGGCGCCGTTCCCGCTTGTTCCCGTCGGGGAAGGAGGTGATGGCGAGGTTCGGACCAGGTCTGGTCGCGTGGTCAGGCCGCCTGTCCGTTACGGCGATTACGTGTGATTCCGTATTCCTGTGCCTTACTGTCTGCATTTGCCCTAGCGCATGAGACATGGTCGCCCTGTCACTCACTGTTTGTTTTGTAGAGGAAGGATGTAGATGATATGTGTGTACTCCTTTAATTGATAGTGACGATGTCCATGTTAACCACTCCCTCACCGGTTAGTATAATTGTAGCTTCCCCACCCCTAGCTCGCTCTCTTGTGATCGTGACAGACCATGTACAGCCAGGGCAGTGTATGTGTTAATAAAAGCAGTTAAAGTTACATGGTGTCCGAGAACCATCTTTACAGGGACTCGAGGTAAAAGAGCCATTAGGAGGAAGTGATCACAATATGATAACATTTACTCTACAAACTGAGAGGCAGAAGGAATTACAGTATTACAGTATAGCAAATGGGATTACAGAGGTTAGAGGCAGGAGCTGGCCAGATTTGACTGGAAGGAGGCCCTAGCAGGGAAGACGTGGAACAGCAATGACAGGTATCCTGCGAATAATGCAGAAGTTGCAAGATCAATTTGTCCCAAAGATGGGGAAAGGTTCACCCGTGGCTGACAAAGGAAGTCAAGTACAGCTTAAAAATAAAAGGGAAAAAATATAACATTACAAAGAAGAGTGGGAAGGCAGAGGATTGGGACTATTTTAAAGAGCAACAGAAGATAACTAAAAAGGCAATACGGGGAGAAAAAATGAAGTACGAGGGTAAACTAGCCAATAATATAAAGGAGGATAGTAAAAGCTTTTTTAGGTATGTGAAGAAAAAACTAATATTCAGGGCAAATGTCAAGTCAAGTCAAGTCAATTTATTTGTATAGCACATTTAAAAACAACCCACGTTGACCAAAGTGCTGCACATCTGACTAGGAAAAAAAAGAAACATACAGTGGCAGGCAGCCAAACACAACGGCGCGGCCATCTTGAACAAAATGTTAATTCAATCACCCACAGTCCAACAATAAAAGCACTAAACAGGCACCCAAATTACCCAACCCCAAAACCCCCCCAAAACACAGTCCAACAATAAAAGCATTAAATAGGCATTCAAATCACACACCTCAAAACCCCCAAAAACACAGTCCAACAATAAAAGCATCAAACAGGCACTCAAACCACCCAACCCCAAAAACACACAAAAAAAAGAAACAACCATCAAAGAAACATCCATCACAGTGAGTCTCCTCCAGTCCTCTCTCTCCTCACTGTGATGGAAGGCCACAATGTCTTTCCCTTCTCCCGCTGTCCTCGCCCGCAGTCAGGTTGTTGTGGTTGCAGGCCGCACCGGACGGTCCAAATGTGGGTCCCTTGAAGAAGACAGAAGCAGGGGAATTTATTATAGGGAACAAGGAAATGGCAGACGAGTTGAATCGGTACTTTGGATCTGTCTTCACTAAGGAAAATTAAAAACAATCTCCCAGATGTTCGAGTAGCCAGAGATCCTAGGGTGACGGAGGAAATGAAGGAGATTCACATTAGGCAGGAAATGGTGTTGGGTAGACTGATGGGACTGAAGGCCGATAAATCCCGAGGGCCTGATGGTCTGCATCCCAGAGTACTTAAGGAGTTGGCGCTAGAAATTGTGGACGCATTGGTGATCATTTTCCAATGTTCTATAGATTCAGGATCAGTTCATTTGGATTGGAGGGTAGCTAATGTTGTCCCTCTTTTTAAGAAAGGAGGGAGAGAGAAAACGGGAAATTATAGACCAGTTAGTCTGACATCAGTGGTGGGGAAGATGCTGGAGTCAATTATAAAAGACGAAATTGGGGAGCATTTGGATAGCAGTAATAGGATCATTCCGAGTCAGCATGGATTTACGAAGGGGAAATCATGCTTGACAAATCTTCTGGAATTTTTAGAGGATGTTAGTAGGAAAAATGACAGGGGAGAGCCGGTGGATGTGGTGTACCTCGACTTTCAGAAAGCCTTCGACAAGGTCCCACATAGAAGATTAGTGGGCAAAATTAGAGCACATGGTATTTGGGGTATGGTATTGACCTGGATAGAAAATTGGTTGGCAGACAGGAAATAACGAGTGCGGGTAAATGAATCCCTTTGAGAATGGCAGGCAGTGACTAGTGGGGTACCACATGGCTCGGTGCTGGGACCGCAGCTATTTACAACATGCATTAATGATTAGGAAGAAAGGATTGAAAGTACCATTAGCAAATTTGCAGACGATACAAACCTGGGTGGTAGTGTGAACTGTGAAGAAGGTGCTCTGAGGTTGCAGGGTGATTGGACAGGTTTTGTGAGTGGGCGGATGCATGGCAGATGCAGTGTAATGTGGGTAAGTGTGAGGTGATCCACGCTGGTGATAGGAATAGGAAGGGAGATTATTATCTGAACGATGTCAAGTTAGGAAAATTGGACGTTCAACGAGATCTGGGTGGCCTAGTGCATCAGTCACTGAAAAGGAGCATGAAGGTACAGCAGGCAGTGTAGAAAGCCAATGGAAAGCCTACCTTCATAACAAGAGTAGTTGAGTATAGGAGCAAAGAGGTCTTTCTGCAGTTGTACGTGGCCGTACTGAGAGCGCACCTGGAGTAATGTGTGCAGTTTTGGTCTCCAAATTTGAGGAAGGATATTCTTGCTATTGAGGGCATGCAGCGTACGTTTACTAGGTTAATTCCCGGAATGGCGGGACTGTCATGTGTTGAATGACTGGAGCGACTAGGCTTGTATACACTGGAATTTAGAAGGATGAGAGAGGATCTTATCGAAACATATAAAATTATTAAGCGGTTGGACACGTTAGAGGCAGGAAACATGTTCCCAATGTTGGGGGAGTCCAGAACCAGGGGCCACAGTTTAAGAATACGGGGTAGGCCATTTAGAACGGAGATGAGGAAAAACGTTTTGCTGTCGGAGAGTTGTAAACCTGCGGAATTCTCTGCCTTAGAAGGCAGTGGAGGCCAATTCTCTGAATGCGTTCAAGAAACAGCTAGATAGACTTCTTAATGATAATGGAGTCAGGGGTATGGAGAGAAGGCACGAACGGGGTACTGATTGAGAATGATCAGCCATGATCACATTGAATGGTGATGCTGGCTCGAAGGGCCGAATGGCTTACTCCTGCACCTATTGTCTATTGCCTATTGCTGATTGTCTATGGAAGCGGACGATAATTTGTGATCACCTATCCACACCATGGCTGAAGTTTGAAATGCGGCTGGGGCACCAGTGACATCAGCAACAAGGAACGTGGAGATGATGCAAGGGTCGGAGATTCAGATATTTGGACAATACGGATCTCGTCATGGATAGTGCTGACCTGTAGACGAGGAACCTGAACTGGAATGAGACTGACAGCCTGTGGGGCTGTTTTCAAAGTGCTGTAAAAATAATGTTAAACTGATTTTGCTAGGTGACAGAATGCAAATTAGTATTCAAACGGTTCACACTGAGATGTCAGTGGACGAGCACTTTGTGATCAATGACTACAATTCAATGAGCTTTGAAACCCTTTGTAAATGAACAGTTCTGGCCTTCAATATAAAATTTTAAATTGTGTGGTGGAAGTCCACCTTTGACAGTAAGAGATAGGAACAGTGATTGGAGTAAGTCGTGTGTGGGCAAAGACATCTGAAAGGGTAAGCTTTTAAATTGTGATAGTGAGATTTAAATATATGCATGTTGTTAGTGAAGTACAAGTAAGGAACCCAGGATGATGAGAGAAATTGAGTCTCAGGTTGAATCAAGAGTTAAAATTGCCATGGCAAATGCATGGCAGATGCAATATAATGTGGATAAATGTGAGGTTATCCACTTTGGCGGCAAGAACAGGAAAGCAGAGTATTACCTGAATGGTGACCGATTGGGAGAAGGGGAGATGCAACGTGACCTGGGTGTCATGGTGCACCAGTCATTGAAAGCAAGCGTGCAGGTGCAGCAGGCAGTGAAGAAATCGAATGGTATGTTGGCATTCATAGCAAGAGTATTTGAGTTTAGGAGCAGGGAGGTTCTGCTGCAGTTGTACAGGGCCTTGGTGAGACCGCACCTGGAGTATTGTGTGCAGTTTTGGTCTCCTAACCTGAGGAAAGACGTTCTTGCCTTAGAGGGAGTACAGAGAAGGTTCACCAGATTGATCCCTGGGATGGCGGGACTTTCATATGAGGAAAGACTGGATAGACTGGGCTTGTACTCGCTGGAATTTAGAAGACTGAGGGGGGATCTTATAGAAACATATAAAACTCTTAAGGGGTTGGAGAGGATATATGCGGGAAGATTGTTCCCGATGTTGGGGGAGTCCAGAACCAGGGGTCACAGCTTAAGGATAAGGGGGAAGTCTTTTAGGACCGAGATGAGAAACATTTCTTCACACAGAGTGGTGAGTCTGTGGAATTCTCTGCCACAGAAGGTAGTTGAGGCCAGTTCATTGGCTATATTTAAGAGGGAGTTAGATGTGGCCCTTTTTGCTAAAGGGGTTAGGGGATATGGGGAGAAGGCAGGTAGAGGCTACTGAGCTGGATGATCAGCCATGATCATATTGAATGGCGGTGCAGGCTCGAATGGCCGAATGGCCTACTCCTGCACGTATTTTCTATGTTTCTATGTTTCTATGTAATGCTCCGGTGGTTATGGGAGATATCAACATGTAGGTAGACTGGGAAAATCAGCTTGGCAATGGCCCGCTAAAAGGAAGTTTGTGGAGTGCCTCCGAGATGGATACTTAGAGCAGTTTGTACTGGAGCCAACCAGGGAGAAGGTAATTCTGGATTTACTTTTGTGTAATGAACCGGATTTGATAAGGGAACTCAACGTAAAAGAGCCATTAGGAGGAAGTGATCATAATATGTTCAGTTATAATGTACAATTTGAGAGGGAAAAGGGGAAATCGGAAATGCCAGTATAACGGTTAGCAGTTGAGCAAGGGGGACTATGGAGGCATGAGAGAGGAGCTGGCCAGAGTTGACTGGAAAGGTACCCTAGCAGGGAAGACGGTGGAACAACAATGGCATGTATTTCTGGGAATAATACAGAAAGTGCAGGATCAGTTCATTCCAAAGAGGAAGAAAGATTCTAAGGGGAGTAAGGTGCAACCGTGGCTGACAAGATAAGTCAAGGACACTATAAAAATGAAGAAGTGTAACATAGCAAAGATGAGCGGGAAGCCAGAGGATTGGAACTCTTCTAGAGAGCAACAAAAGATAACTAAAAAGGCAATACGGGGAGAATAGATGAGGTACGAAGGTAAGCTAGCCAAGAATATAAAGGAGGATAGTAAAAGCTTATTTAGGTACGTGAAGAAGAAAAATATATTTAAGACAAATGAGTGTCCCTTGTAGACAGAATCATGTGAATTTATTATGGGGAACAAGGAAATTGCAGACGAGTTGAACATGTTCTTTCGATCTGTCTTCACTAAGGAAGACACCAACAATCTCCCAGATGTACTAGTGGACAGAAATGCTATGGTGTCGGAGGAACTGAAAGAAATTCACATTAGGCAGGAAATCGTGTTGGGTAGACTGATGGGACTGAAGGCTGATAAATCCCCAGGGCCTGGCGGTGTACATCCCGGGATACTTAAGGAATTGGCTCTAGAAGGAAGTGGACGCATTGGTGAACATGTTCCAATGTTCTATAGATTCAGGATCAGTTCCTGTGGATTGGAGAGTAGCTAACGTTATCCCACTTTTGACGAAAGGAGGGAGAGAGAATCCGGGAAATTATAGACCAGTTAGCCTGACATCAGTGGTGGGGAAGATGCTGGAGTCAATTATAAAGTAAGAAATTGCGGAACATTTGGATGGCGGTAACAGGATCGTTAGGAGTCAGCATGGATTTACAATGGGGAAATCATGCTTCACTGATCATCTGGAATTTTTTGAAGATGTAACTGGGAAAATGGACAAGGGAGAGCCAGTGGGTGTAGTTTACCTGAAATTTCAGGAAGCCTTTGATAAGGTCCTACATAGAAGATTGGTGGGCAAGATTAGAGTACATGGTATTAGAGGTAGAGTACTGAAATGGATAGAAAATTGGTTGACAGGCAGAAAGCAAAGAGTGGGGATAAATGGGTCCCATTCAGAATGCCAGGCAGTGACTAGTGGAGTACCGCAAAGTTTGGTGCTGGGACTGCAGCTATTTACAATATACATCAATAACTTAGATGAAGGGATTAAAAATAACATTAGCAAATTAGCGGATGACGCATAGCTGGGTGGCAGTGTGAACTCTGAGGAGGATGCTATCAGGATGCAGGGTGACTTAGACAGGTTTTGTGAGTGGGCAGATTCATGGCAAATGCAGTTTAATGTGGATAAATGTGAGGTTATCAACTTTGGTGTAAAGAACAGGAAGGCAGATTAATATCTGAGGAGTGTCAAGTTAGGAAATGGGGAATTACAAAGAGATCCGGGTGTTCTCGTTGTTCAGTCACTTAAAGTTAGCATGCGGGTACAGCAGGCAGTGAAGACAGCTAATCGCATGTTGGCCTTTACGACGCGAGGAGTTGAGTATACGGGCAAAGAGATCCTTCTGCAGTTGTACAGGGCGCTAGTGGGACCGCACCTGGAGTACTCTTTGCAGTTTTGGTCTCCAAATGTGATGAAGGATATTCTTGATGTTGAGGGCGTACAAATAAATCGATTTGTACAAGCATCTGCAGTTATTTTCTTATACTTCTTGATGTTGAGGGCGTGCAGCGTAGGTTCACTAGGTTAATTGTCGAAATGGCGGGACTGTAGTATGTTGAAGGAATGGAGCGGGTTCGTATACGCTGGAATTTAAAAGGATGAGACGGGATCTAATTGAAACATATAATATTATTAACGGATTGCAGAGGCATTAGAGGCAGAAAACATGTACCCAATGTTGGGGGAGTCCAGAAACAAGGGCCACAGTTTAAGAATAAGGAGTAGGCCATTTAGAACAGAGATAAGGAAAACCCTTTTCAGTCAGAGATTTGAAAATCTATGGAATTCTCTGCCTCGGAAGGTAGTGGAGGCCAAATCTCTGGATGCTTTAAAGAGAGTGCTAGATGGATCAGGCAACTGAACCATCCTCTCACCAGTTAGCGAGTGGTTCATCCGCCCAATTGAAGACCCTCTGACTATCGTTAAGCACACTTTGCTGGAATTTATCTTACACTGAATGCCACTCCCATTATCCTGATTTGTGCCTGTGCTGACTTGATTGTAATTTATAGTATTTTCTCTGTCTGGTTAATATTCGACAAAAGCACTTTTCACTGTACACGTGACAACAATAAACTGAACGTATCCCATTTCCCAGCATTCCTAGGTTTGTTGCCTGCTACCCATTTACAATTTGAATGCTTATCCAGGTGCTGCCAAAATAATGCGAGTGTACTGCCTCCAACACCATCTCAGGCAGGGTGTTCCATACTGTGGCCATCCGCTGGTGAAAGGGTATTCTCGAGAGATCATCCTGTAAACCTCACAGTGCTGACCTAAATCCATGCGCCCCCCCCTCTCCCAAGGTCATGGACGCGTCTACGATGGAGTAAAGTATTTTTTGCCATCGACTTTTCTCATTGCTTTTCTGATCTGATCTTATCTGATCGCTGCATGTCCGCCCCAACTTAAATGAACACGAAATCAACAACTCCAGTCTCTGTTAATAATTGAAATATTCATTTCCGAGCAATATCCTGAAGAATCTCCTCCGCGTCCTTCCCACGGTATGGAGATCAGAATCGCAATCCTCCTTCAACTTAATACTTAATCAATTCCCTGTAAATTTGTAACTTTAAACGTGCCTCCCTGCACTTTCACTCTGTGCTGCAGCTAATGACAAGAATGCTAAGTGTTGTCTTTGTGTGTGCTGCTGACTTTAGGGATCTAAGGATTTGTACGCGTGTTTCTCAGTAGTCTCTTGGCTCTTGTCATTCATGGTAAATATCCTGGTATTATATGTCCCTCCAACATGCGTAAATTTGCCCTTATCAGGATTAAATTTGAAATCTCATTTCTCCGCAAAACATGTTGAGTAATCATCCATAAATACTGGTTCAAATCCAGTTCCGGCGGTAGAGTCAAGTGATCACAATTTTGGTAGATAACTGAAAGGCCAAAATCGGTAAAACTTGGAACAAAATTATCAGATTATCTCAAAGTAACAAGCATCCATATTTTATATTGGATATCTGTAGATAACATAGAAACATAGAAACATAGAAAATAGGTGCAGGAGGAGGCCATTCGGCCCTTCGAGCCTGCACCGCCATTCAATATGATCATGGCTGATCATTCAGCTCAGTAGCCTGTACCTGCCTTCTCTCCATACCCCCTGATCCCTTTAGCAAAATGGGCCACATAGCATCTGATTCAAGGCCAGCTTCTTCCATGATCTTATCGAATTCGAGAACCAACCTCTCATAAGCTAGGGATGTATTCCCGTTCTCCCAATTTACATTTTACTTGTTTACGTCTACCCCATCAATGACATTGCACTTTCTCTAATGAACTGATGCGCTACAATGCTGCGAACTACATTCCGCACTCTGTATCTCCATCTTTGCTCCATCTGCTCTTCAGTTTTAACTAATTGTATCTATGTGTGGTCTATCTGATCTGTTTGTATTGAATGCAAATCCAAGCCTTTCACAGTACTTCGGTACGTGTGACGTTTATGCACGTACCGTTAAAATGAATGCACGACTGAGGACTTGGTGCAAAGATCGGAGATTCAGGTATTTGCATAATTTGGATTTTTCAGGGATAGTGGTGACCTGAACTGAAAGGAGACTAACATTGCGTGGGCAGTTTTGAAAGTGCTGCAAAGGAGGGTTTAAACTGGCGGACATATCCCAAAGTAGTATTCAGATAGTTCGAACTGAGATGTCGGTTGATGACCACTTTGTGACCAATGACTACAATTCAATTAGCTTTGAAACCTCTGTAAAAGAACAGTTCTGGCCTTAAAAGTACAATTCTAAATTGGATGGAGGAAGTCCACCTTTGACAGTTTGAAATAGGAACAGTCATTGGAGTAGGTCGTCTGTGGGCAAAGGGTCGTGTGAAAGGGAAAGTTTTTAAATTGTGATAGCGAGATTTAAAGATATGCATGTTCTTAGTGAGGAACCCAGCTTGATATGAGAATTCGAGGCTCTTCTTAAGTAAAGGGTTAACTGGAGAGTGAAAGGATACCCTCAGTGGCCATCTATGTGTATAGCTGCAGGAGATGGACAAGGTCTTCAATTATAATTTCTCCTCCGTATTTAGCATAGAGAAAAACTGGGTCTTGAGTGCAGTTGCATTACAGTCGAGGTGGTGCTGGATGTTCTTAACCATATGAAGATACGTAAATCTCTGGGGTCTGCGATTAGAGGTCTCTAAGGCCGTTATTGAAAGTTCGAGAGTAAATTGCAGGAGCCCTGCCTGAGATATGTGAATCATCGTTAACCGTCGGTGAAGTGCTGAACATTTGAGGGTAGATAATGCTGTGCTTCTGTTTGAGAAATGTTGCAAATAAAAACCTGATAGCTTAAGACAGGGAACCACGAGAAGAATAAACTATAGATTAATAAGCCTATTGTTTGTGGTAAGACAGTTATGGGAGAGGATATAAAGTGGTAAGATGTATGTGTATTTGAAAATACAGATATTGGGGATAGTCACCATTGTTTTGGCTTTGGAGGTTTCACGAATTTGAATGGCTCTTTTGAAGATGTACCTGAGAAGGTTAATGAGGGCAGAGCCAGAGACATAGTCTATACAGATTTCAGCATATACGATTCCCTGTGGTAGGTTAGATCGTATGGTGTCCTCGGGGAGATGCCTAACTGGATACAGAATTGGCTTGATGGTTGGAAACAGAATGATGGTGGAAGATTGCTTTTCGGACTGGAATTCTATGAATGGTGTGCTACTTGGGATCCCTGATGGGCCCAGTACTGTCTCGTCTGAAGAAATTAATTCAATGGGGATGTCAAGGTATGATTAGCATTTTTGGACATGTAAGTTTGTGAAGTCGAACCAGAATATGACATTCACTTTGAAAGGGAGCCCCCTGGAGAGAATCCAGGAGTACAAACAATTCCCCTAAAGATGGCATCACGGGTAAATAGTGGAGAAGGTGGCCTTTAGCACGCTGGGCTGAATGATTCGGGAAATTCAATATAGAAGCTGGAACATATGTTACAGTTGGACAAGACATGGGCCGCACTTGTACTCTGTTCAGTTTAGTCACCCTATTTCAGAAAAGATAGCATTAAGATGGAAGGATGTGCAAATAAGATTTACGAGGATGTACCTAGTACCCGAGGACATGAGCTATAGAAAGAGGTTGGGCAGGCTAGAACTTTATTCTTTGGTGTGCAGGAGCCATTATTATTTGTTCATCTTGAGTGTGGTGCTCTTGGGTCTGTTCAAAAAAACACGTTGTCCTCCAAGCTCAGTTATAAAGTTCAGGAGGGAATGTTGGCCCATTCCAGATTGCAGGACGACAGGAGAGGAGGGACTAGGCGGGGTGGGGGGAAGGTGATGAGGTAGCCCAGAAGAAATGTGGGACAGGGCAGAGGTCCACCAGAAACAGGGGGACCAAGGGTAGATCGCCGGTAACAAAAGGGGAACCATCGGGGACGGCGAGAACAAAGGGGGACGGGGGGGATGGGGTGGGGTGGCGTCTGTGGCCACGTGCAGCGGCCGACCTGGTTCGCCGCTGCGAGCAGCAGTTAGATCTGTTTGATTAACGCGGTGACTCTTGTGTACAGCCGAGGCGAGTTCTACTGTATGATATTACCGGGTTATGTGCAAAACAATGCATTTCGCTGTACCCAGGAACATGTGAAATTAAGTATGATGACATATTGAGATTGAAGGCTGATTTAATAGAGATGTATGAAATAATGGGGGGAAATAGAAAGGGTGTACGCACAGGTATTTTTCCTCAGAGTTGAAGAATCCAAACGGCCGGCGCTTCAGATGAGAGGACAACCATTTAATAGGTGCCTGAGGGTTAACATCTTCTCACAGATTGGTGGGCATATGGAACAAGCTGTCCGAGGTAGTAAATTGAAGCGGGCAGAATAATAACATGTCAGAGAGTTATAGAGTGACAGAGTGGAAGCAGGCCCCTCTGCCCAACTTGCCTACGCCTGCTAACATGTCCCAGCTGCACCAATCCCACCCGCCCGTGTTTGGCCATATCCCTCCAAACCTGTCCTATCCATGTACCTGTCTAAGTCTTTCTTGAAAGTTGGGATAGTCCCTGCTTCAATATAGAAGCTGGAACATATGTTACAGTTGTACAAGACATGGGGCGCACTTGTATTCTGTTCAGTATAGTCACCATATTTCAGAAAAGATAGCATTAAGATGGAAGGTTGTGCAAATAATATTTACGAGGATGTACCTAGTACCCCAGGGCATGAGCTATAGAAAGAGGTTGGGCAGGCTAGAACTTTATTCTTCGGTGTGCAGGAACCATTATTATTTGTTCATCTCGAGTGTGGTGCTCTTGGGTCTGTCCAAAACTTGTTGTCCTCCCAGCTCAGTTGAAAAGTTCAGGAGTGAATGTTTGCCCATTCCAGATTGCAGGACGACAGGAGAGGAGGGACTCGGCGGGGTGGGGGGAAGGTGATGAGGTAGCCCAGAACAAATGTGGGACCGGGCAGAGGTCCACCAGAAACAGGGGACCAAGGGTAGATCGCCGGTAACAAAAGGGGAACCATCGGGGACGGCGAGAACAAAGGGGGGCGGGGGGGATGGGGTGGGGTGGCGTCTGCGGCCACGTGCAGCGGCCGACCTGGTTCACCGCTGCGAGCAGCAGTTAGATCTATTTGATTAACGCGGTGACTCTTGTGTACTGCCGAGGCAAGTTCTACTGTATGATATTACCGGGTTATGTGCAAAACAATGCATTTCGCTGTACCCAGGGACATGTGAAATTAAGTATGATGACATATTGAGATTGAAGGCTGATTTAATAGAGATGTATGAAATAATGGGGGGAAATAGAAAGGGTGTACGCACAGGTATTTTTCCTCAGAGTTGAAGAATCCAAAGGGAGGGCGCCTTTGATGGGAGGGGAACCATTTAATAGGAACCTGAGGGTTAACATCTTCTCACAGATTGGTGGGCATATGGAACAAGCTGTCCGTGGTAGTAAATTGAAGCGGGCAGAATAATAACATGTCAGAGAGTTATAGAGTGATACAGAGTGGAAACAGGCCCTTCTGCCCAACTTGCCCACACCGGCCAACATGTCGCAGCTGCACCAGTCGCACCTGCCCGCGTTTGGCCCATATCCCTCCAAACCTGTCCTATCCATGAACCTGTCCAAGTGTTTGTTAAAAGTTGGGATAGTCCCTGCTCCAACTACCTCCTCTGGAAGCTTGTTCTAGACACCCGACACCCTCTGTGTGAAAAAGGCACCCCTCAGATTCCTATTAAATCTTTTCCTCAAAAGGCATTTGGACAGAGTGGTTTTGAGAGATTATGGTCAAACCTTGGACTGATGGGACTAGCATAGATGGGGCATTTTGGTTAGGTTGGGCCAAAGGGCCTGTTTTCTTGCTCTGTTTCTAAGACGATCATTCACTTCCACTTGTCCTAGAAAGCCAGCTCAAATTGCTACCAGCTATTCCGAACCTGTGGGTCTCGATTTCAAAATGCTCTGCAACCTACACTTAATTTTTTTTTTCAGATGGGAAATTAACTCAAGCTGGCAAGTTCCTCAAAAGGATTTGGCCAGGCACCTCTTCAAAGAAAGATGGTCAGAACACAGGAATAACGACAGAAAAGCAAAGTCGGATGGAGAGCAGAACCTCAATGGAATGTGAACCCGCCGAAGAGGAAAGGCAGCAATGTCAGCCCAGAGGGAGAGGAATAGGAGACATGGTTCACAGCCCTGGAACTGACCCAAGTGGCGAAATCCATCATGACCGAGAAATATCAAGCAAGGAATCATCGAGTCTCATCCAAGGAGCAGGTGAGTGACATGGGTGGGGAGGGAATGCTGCAGAATGGTGAAGACTGCAGGGAGAGAAAAGAGAAAAAGAAAACTAAGGAGTTAGGGCGAGGGGAAACAGGAGAGAGGAATCGTGGTGGAGCAGTGTTATACTGACTTGGTTAATGACGCTACCGTTTTCTGCGAGGATCAGTTCTGGAACCTCTGCAACTTATGATCATGTCTATGATTTGGACAAAAACGTAGGTGGTCGAGTTAGTAAGTTCAAAAACATTCAAACTATTTGCAGAATTGTGGATCATGAGGAAAGCTGTCAAAAGCTCCACTAGAATACACATCAGTTGCAAATATGATCTGAATGAAGGCAGACAAAGATTGGATTGTTTTCTCTGAGTGATGAAGGCTGAGTGGAGGCCTAATAGGAGTACAGGATAAAAGGGGCATAGATATTGTCAGTCTTGTTCTCAGGGTGGGGATGACTCTTACTGGAGAGAGGAATGTTTAAAGGGGGCATGCTGGACAAGTTTTGTACGCAGCCTTTGGTCTGTTCCTGAGGAGGTGGTGGAAACGCTGTTTAGACTGACGCATGACTGACACAGTCAGGGAACAGAAGGATCCAGTCCATGAGCAAGTAGATGGGATTAGTTCAAATTGTCATGATATTGTTAGTGCAGATATGGGGGATCTAAGGGCCAGTTCCCGTGCTGCACTATTCTATGTTCTATGTATCATCTTCAGGTTTGGCTTCATTAATCCAAATCATAAAGTCATGGACTCGTGCAGCAACGAAACAGGTACTTCGGCCCATGTTGCCCCATCTGTACTGGTCCCACCTGCCTGTATTTGGTCCGTACCCTTCTAAACCTGTGCAAATATATTTTAAATGTTGTGGTAGCACCTGCCTCAACTACCCCCTCCGGTAGCTTGTTCCATATGTCCCCATGATCTGTGAAAACATTCTCCCCAGATTCCTATGAAATCTTTATCCACTAACCTTAAATCTATTTTCTCTGGTTCTTCATTCCCCTGCTCTGCGTCTAAGACACTATTCACTCCCTTCACGAACTTATCCACCTCAATAAGATCATCCCTCGTCCTCCTGCGCTCCAAAGAATAAAGTTTTCGCATGCTCAACCTGTCCATGTCATTCAGGCCCTCGAGTACTGGCAACATGCTCTTAAAGCTTCTTCGCACCATTTCCAGTTTGGTAACATCTTTCCTATAACAGGGTGTCCAGAACTGAACGCATAAACTTAGAAAACATATAAAACATAGAAAATCGGTGCAGGAGGAGGCTATTCGGCCCTACGAGACAGCACTGCCATTCATTGTGATCATGGCTGATTGCCCCCAATCAATAGCCTGCCTTCTCCCCATATCCCTCGATTTCACTAGCCCCCTAGAGTTCTATCTAACTCTCTCTTAAATCCATCCAGTAATTTGACTTCCACTGCCTTCAGTGGCAGACAATTCTACAAATTCACAACACTGGGTGAAAAAGTTCCTTCTCACCTCAGTTTTAAATGGAATCCCCTTTATTCCAAGAATGTGGCCCTTGGTTCTGGACTCGCCCAACATTGGGAATATTTTTCCTGCATCTCGCTTGTCCAGTCCTTTTATAATTTTATATGTTTCTATAAGATCCCCTCTCATCCTTCTAAGCTCCAGTGAATACAAGCCTGGTCTTTTCAATCTTTCCTCATATGTCAGTCCCGCCATCCCAGGGATCAATCTCGTGAACCTACGCTGCACTGCCTACGTTACTGTTAATGTGACCTCGCCCAAGTCTTGTACACCTGTTACATAACGTCCCATCTTCTATACTCAATATTCTGATTGATGAACCCTGTCCTTCACTGAAGTCCTGTCCTGCTTTGACTTCCCAAAATGCAACACCATGTACTTATCTGTATTAAACTCCATTCAACATTCCTCAGCCCAACGGATGAAGGCCCCATTGCAACACTTGATAACTATCGTACTAATCATGTCTTGTGTACTCATCCAAATCTTTGAGATAAACCACAAACAGCAATGAGGCCAGCAATGATCCCTGGGGAACACTACCAGTCATAGGCCTGCAGTCTGAAAAACAAACTTTCATCGTCACCCTCCGCTTCCTATTACGGTCAATTCTTTATCCAGTCACCTTGCTCTCCCTGGATCATTTGCCATGAAACCTTCCAAAGCAGTCTATCATGTAGAACGTTACCAAATGCTCTGAAGTCCATATGTAAAGTCTACAGCTTTTCCCTTATCAATGTTTTAAGTTACTTCTGAAAATTCAATCAGATTTGTGAGACATGATCTCCAATGTACAAAGCTATGCTAACTCTCTGCAATCAGTCCTTATCAATCCCAATATGGATATATCGTTCCCCTCAATATTCTCCAGTAATTTGCCTACCACAGACGTTAGGTTCACTGGTCTATACTTCCCATGGTTTACCTTGCAGCCCCTCTTAAATGCAGACATGGCATAGCTACCCCCCCCCCCCCCCCCAGCACCTTATCTGTATCTAATGATCATTCGTATTGCTGAGCCAAGGCACCTACAATTTCTAGTCTACATTCCCACACTGACCTCGGACATAACTGATCAGACCCTGGAGATGTATCCACCTTCATACACCTTGAGGTATTCAGCACCTCCTCGACAGTAATATAGACTGTTCTCGACACTTCCATTAATTGTCCCACGTTCCCTGCTTTACCCATCTTTCTCCACCTTAAAAACAGAGGTAAAATACTCAATAAGAACGTTGTACACCTCCTGTGGCTCCACACTGAGATGACCGCTTTGGTTTCTAAAGGGCCCTATTTCCCTTAATATAAATTAGAACTATGAATCTCCCTTAATATTATCTGCCAGGGCTACCTCTTGATCCCTGTATACCCGCCTGATTTCCTCCTTTGGTATGCTCCTCAATTCCCAAACCTCTTCTGGGAATAGACTTAATCCCACGTTCCTAGATCGATCCCAAGCTGCCTGCGTTTCCGTGACCAGAGCCTCAAATTCTCTCATCATGCAAGCTTCGATGCTCCCACTTGCCTTGCCATTCTCTTTAATATGAGCATGCATGCCTTGAATTCTAGTCATAACATTTTTCAAAGCATCCCAATTCCCGAATATTCCTTTGACAGCAAATATTTGGAATTTATAAATATATTTAGAAAGTCAAAATCCCCCCAAATGACAACCTTATTAGCCGTATAGCTACCTGTAATCTCTTGGCATTTGCGCTCCTCCGATTACCGCTGACTATTTCCCCCCGCCCGGCCCCCTCCCTCAGCAATTCACATACCCATCAAGGTGATCAGCACCTTTTTAGTTAATCGCTCCACCAATACAGGCTTACTTGAACGAACCATGAGCCATATCAATTTATTCACAAAATGCTGGAGTAACTCAGCAGGTCAGGCAGCATCTCGGGAGAAAAGGAATGGGTGATGTTTCGGGTCGAGACCCTTCTTCAGACTGATGTCAGGGGGGCGGGACAAAGGAAGGATATAGGAGATCTGGGAAGGAGGAGGGGAAGGGAGGGACAGAGGAACTATCTAAAGTTGGAGAATTCGATGTTCATACCATTGGGCTGCAAACTGCCCAGGCGAAATATGAGGTGCTGTTCCTCCAATTTCTGGTGGGCCTCACTATGGCACTGGAGGAGGCCCATGACAGAAAGGTCAGACTGGGAATGGGAGGGGGAGTTGAAGTGCTCGGCCACCGGGAGATCAGTTTGGTTAATGCGGACCGAGCGCAGGTGTTCAGCGAAGCGATCGTCGAGCCTGCGCTTGGTTTCGCCGACATGAGCCATATCATCTCGGTCTACTGCCGCAAAATTCTTCCTAATCAATAAAGTCCTCTTTCGCCCTCGGCTCACTCGCTACATCCTGGAACATTAAGCTGCCAGTCCTGTCCCACTTAGCCATATTTCTGTAATGGGTACAACATCCCAGTGGCACATACGTATCCACACCCTCAGCTCATCCGCCTTACCCCTCAGACCTCTCACATTAAAATAATTGCAATTCAATCAAACAGCCCTACCTCGCTTGGTGTCACGTCTATATTGTCCACCCCCACCCCCAAAACTTATGGGAATCCTACCACGATGGGTCTGGCTTCCTCCTGCCTAATATTACTGCTCTTCCCTGACGGGTCATCGCCTAACAATCAACATAGCATCCCAGTCACACACACCTATTCACACCCTCACCTCAGCTCAGCTCATCAGCCTGACATTAATAATGGGAATAATGGGAAATTAACTCAAGCTGGCAAGTTCCTCAAAAGGATTTGGCCAGGCACCTCTTCAAAGAAAGATGGTCAGAACACAGGAATAACGACAGAAAAGCAAAGTCGGATGGAGAGCAGAACCTCAATGGAATGTGAACCCGCCGAAGAGGAAAGGCAGCAATGTCAGCCCAGAGGGAGAGGAATAGGAGACATGGTTCACAGCCCTGGAACTGACCCAAGTGGCGAAATCCATCATGACCGAGAAATATCAAGCAAGGAATCATCGAGTCTCATCCAAGGAGCAGGTGAGTGACATGGGTGGGGAGGGAATGCTGCAGAATGGTGAAGACTGCAGGGAGAGAAAAGAGAAAAAGAAAACTAAGGAGTTAGGGCGAGGGGAAACAGGAGAGAGGAATCGTGGTGGAGCAGTGTTATACTGACTTGGTTAATGACGCTACCGTTTTCTGCGAGGATCAGTTCTGGAACCTCTGCAACTTATGATCATGTCTATGATTTGGACAAAAACGTAGGTGGTCGAGTTAGTAAGTTCAAAAACATTCAAACTATTTGCAGAATTGTGGATCATGAGGAAAGCTGTCAAAAGCTCCACTAGAATACACATCAGTTGCAAATATGATCTGAATGAAGGCAGACAAAGATTGGATTGTTTTCTCTGAGTGATGAAGGCTGAGTGGAGGCCTAATAGGAGTACAGGATAAAAGGGGCATAGATATTGTCAGTCTTGTTCTCAGGGTGGGGATGACTCTTACTGGAGAGAGGAATGTTTAAAGGGGGCATGCTGGACAAGTTTTGTACGCAGCCTTTGGTCTGTTCCTGAGGAGGTGGTGGAAACGCTGTTTAGACTGACGCATGACTGACACAGTCAGGGAACAGAAGGATCCAGTCCATGAGCAAGTAGATGGGATTAGTTCAAATTGTCATGATATTGTTAGTGCAGATATGGGGGATCTAAGGGCCAGTTCCCGTGCTGCACTATTCTATGTTCTATGTATCATCTTCAGGTTTGGCTTCATTAATCCAAATCATAAAGTCATGGACTCGTGCAGCAACGAAACAGGTACTTCGGCCCATGTTGCCCCATCTGTACTGGTCCCACCTGCCTGTATTTGGTCCGTACCCTTCTAAACCTGTGCAAATATATTTTAAATGTTGTGGTAGCACCTGCCTCAACTACCCCCTCCGGTAGCTTGTTCCATATGTCCCCATGATCTGTGAAAACATTCTCCCCAGATTCCTATGAAATCTTTATCCACTAACCTTAAATCTATTTTCTCTGGTTCTTCATTCCCCTGCTCTGCGTCTAAGACACTATTCACTCCCTTCACGAACTTATCCACCTCAATAAGATCATCCCTCGTCCTCCTGCGCTCCAAAGAATAAAGTTTTCGCATGCTCAACCTGTCCATGTCATTCAGGCCCTCGAGTACTGGCAACATGCTCTTAAAGCTTCTTCGCACCATTTCCAGTTTGTAACATCTTTCCTATAACAGGGTGTCCAGAACTGAACGCATAAACTTAGAAAACATATAAAACATAGAAAATCGGTGCAGGAGGAGGCTATTCGGCCCTACGAGACAGCACTGCCATTCATTGTGATCATGGCTGATTGCCCCCAATCAATAGCCTGCCTTCTCCCCATATCCCTCGATTTCACTAGCCCCCTAGAGTTCTATCTAACTCTCTCTTAAATCCATCCAGTAATTTGACTTCCACTGCCTTCAGTGGCAGACAATTCTACAAATTCACAACACTGGGTGAAAAAGTTCCTTCTCACCTCAGTTTTAAATGGAATCCCCTTTATTCCAAGAATGTGGCCCTTGGTTCTGGACTCGCCCAACATTGGGAATATTTTTCCTGCATCTCGCTTGTCCAGTCCTTTTATAATTTTATATGTTTCTATAAGATCCCCTCTCATCCTTCTAAGCTCCAGTGAATACAAGCCTGGTCTTTTCAATCTTTCCTCATAAGTCAGTCCCGCCATCCCAGGGATCAATCTCGTGAACCTACGCTGCACTGCCTACGTTACTGTAAATGTGACCTCGCCCAAGTCTTGTACACCTGTTACATAACGTCCCATCTTCTATACTCAATATTCTGATTGATGAACCCTGTCCTTCACTGAAGTCCTGTCCTGCTTTGACTTCCCAAAATGCAACACCATGTACTTATCTGTATTAAACTCCATTCAACATTCCTCAGCCCAACGGATGAAGGCCCCATTGCAACACTTGATAACTATCGTACTAATCATGTCTTGTGTACTCATCCAAATCTTTGAGATAAACCACAAACAGCAATGAGGCCAGCAATGATCCCTGGGGAACACTACCAGTCATAGGCCTGCAGTCTGAAAAACAAACTTTCATCGTCACCCTCCGCTTCCTATTACGGTCAATTCTTTATCCAGTCACCTTGCTCTCCCTGGATCATTTGCCATGAAACCTTCCAAAGCAGTCTATCATGTAGAACGTTACCAAATGCTCTGAAGTCCATATGTAAAGTCTACAGCTTTTCCCTTATCAATGTTTTAAGTTACTTCTGAAAATTCAATCAGATTTGTGAGACATGATCTCCAATGTACAAAGCTATGCTAACTCTCTGCAATCAGTCCTTATCAATCCCAATATGGATATATCGTTCCCCTCAATATTCTCCAGTAATTTGCCTACCACAGACGTTAGGTTCACTGGTCTATACTTCCCATGGTTTACCTTGCAGCCCCTCTTAAATGCAGACATGGCATAGCTACCCCCCCCCCCCCCCAGCACCTTATCTGTATCTAATGATCATTCGTATTGCTGAGCCAAGGCACCTACAATTTCTAGTCTACATTCCCACACTGACCTCGGACATAACTGATCAGACCCTGGAGATGTATCCACCTTCATACACCTTGAGGTATTCAGCACCTCCTCGACAGTAATATAGACTGTTCTCGACACTTCCATTAATTGTCCCACGTTCCCTGCTTTACCCATCTTTCTCCACATTAAAAACAGAGGTAAAATACTCAATAAGAACGTTGTACACCTCCTGTGGCTCCACACTGAGATGACCGCTTTGGTTTCTAAAGGGCCCTATTTCCCTTAATATAAATTAGAACTATGAATCTCCCTTAATATTATCTGCCAGGGCTACCTCTTGATCCCTGTATACCCGCCTGATTTCCTCCTTTGGTATGCTCCTCAATTCCCAAAACTCTTCTGGGAATAGACTTAATCCCACGTTCCTAGATCGATCCCAAGCTGCCTGCGTTTCCGTGACCAGAGCCTCAAATTCTCTCATCATGCAAGCTTCGATGCTCCCACTTGCCTTGCCATTCTCTTTAATATGAGCATGCATGCCTTGAATTCTAGTCATAACATTTTTCAAAGCATCCCAATTCCCGAATATTCCTTTGACAGCAAATATTTGGAATTTATAAATATATTTAGAAAGTCAAAATCCCCCCAAATGACAACCTTATTAGCCGTATAGCTACCTGTAATCTCTTGGCATTTGCGCTCCTCCGATTACCGCTGACTATTTCCCCCCGCCCGGCCCCCTCCCTCAGCAATTCACATACCCATCAAGGTGATCAGCACCTTTTTAGTTAATCGCTCCACCAATACAGGCTTACTTGAACGAACCATGAGCCATATCAATTTATTCACAAAATGCTGGAGTAACTCAGCAGGTCAGGCAGCATCTCGGGAGAAAAGGAATGGGTGATGTTTCGGGTCGAGACCCTTCTTCAGACTGATGTCAGGGGGGCGGGACAAAGGAAGGATATAGGAGATCTGGGAAGGAGGAGGGGAAGGGAGGGACAGAGGAACTATCTAAAGTTGGAGAATTCGATGTTCATACCATTGGGCTGCAAACTGCCCAGGCGAAATATGAGGTGCTGTTCCTCCAATTTCTGGTGGGCCTCACTATGGCACTGGAGGAGGCCCATGACAGAAAGGTCAGACTGGGAATGGGAGGGGGAGTTGAAGTGCTCGGCCACCGGGAGATCAGTTTGGTTAATGCGGACCGAGCGCAGGTGTTCAGCAAAGCGATCGTCGAGCCTGCGCTTGGTTTCGCCGACATGAGCCATATCATCTCGGTCTACTGCCGCAAAATTCTTCCTAATCAATAAAGTCCTCTTTCGCCCTCGGCTCACTCGCTACATCCTGGAACATTAAGCTGCCAGTCCTGTCCCACTTAGCCATATTTCTGTAATGGGTACAACATCCCAGTGGCACATACGTATCCACACCCTCAGCTCATCCGCCTTACCCCTCAGACCTCTCACATTAAAATAATTGCAATTCAATCAAACAGCCCTACCTCGCTTGGTGTCACGTCTATATTGTCCACCCCCACCCCCAAAACTTATGGGAATCCTACCACGATGGGTCTTCCAGGCTTCCTCCTGCCTAATATTACTGCTGTTCCCTGACGGGTCATCGCCTAACAATCAACATAGCATCCCAGTCACACACACCTATTCACACCCTCAGCTCATCAGCCTGACATTAATAATTGCAATACAATCATATAGCTCTTCCTGGCTCGCTGTCATGCCTATTTTGTCAACTGAACTTTCTCTGAAAGTTAGCCTCCTGTTTCTCATCTGCCTCAGACATGCATTGGATCTCACCCTTCAACCAATCTAGCGTCGATCCACCCACATAGCTGCAGCAAACTGCCGGTCAGGATGTGTAAGAAGGAACTGCAGCTGCTGGTTTAAACCGAAGAAAGACAAAAATATGGGCAATTGTAGGAACAGCACCTCATCTTTCGCTTGGGCAGTTTATACCCCAGCGGTATGAACATTGTCTTCTTGCACTTCAGGTGGACCGTGCTTCCCCACTCTATCCCCTCCCCTTCCCAGTTCACCTACTAGGCTTCCTGTCTCCGACTACATCCTATCTTTGTCCCACTCCCTCCCCTGGCAACAATCTGAAGAGAGTCTCGACCCGAAACGTCACCCATTCCTTCTCTCCTGAGTTGCTGCCTGACCCGCTGACTTCGATTTAAACCAGCATCTGCAGTTTTTGTTTCCCGAACAACGGATACAGTAGATAAGTTTGGATGAGGTGCAAATTAGCTTTTGCCTAACCTGAAAGCACTGTCGAAGTCCCTGGACAGAGTCGAGGGAGGAGGTATCGTGACAGGTGTTGCATCTTGTACGGTTGCAGCGGAAGGTACCTGGGAGGGGGTGGGAAGGGTGGGAAGGGATAAGTTAACCAGGGAGTTGCGGAGGGAACAGCCTCTGCGGAAGGGGACAAGGCGTGGAGATGGGAAAATGTGGCTAGTGGCGGGGATACCATTGGAGGTGGTGGAAATGTTGGAGGATTATGTGCTGTATGTGACGGCTGATACCCCATGGACGGCTGATGGGGTGGAAGGTAAGGACGAGGAGGACTCTGTCTCTGTTGCGAATAGGAAGGGGGGGCAAGGGCGGAGCTGCGGGGTACCGAGGAGATACGAGTCATGGCCTCATCTATGATGGGAGAGGGGAATCCCCGTTCCCTAAACTGAGGACATCTCAGATGTTCTAGTATGGAACATTTCATCTTGGGCGCAGATGCGGCGTAGACGAAGGATTTGGGAGAAGGGGATGGACTCAAAGCAGGAAGCAAGGGGGGAAGACGTATAGTCGAGATAGTTGTGGCAGTCAGTGGGTTTGTAATAGACGTCAGTCAGTGGTCTATTTCTTGTGATGGAGACTGGGAGCTGCCGCTCAGGGTATTGGCGTTCCCTTCAGGTTCAGCTGCAACTCATCCCTCTTGTACAGGTCACGTCTGCCCCAGAAGAAATCCCAGTTGTACAAAAGTATGAATCCCTGCATCAGCTCCATTGCCACGCATTCACCTGTCCTTGTTTTCCCTGTTCCTACACTCACTAGCACGGAGCACAAGCAGTACTACGGAGATCACTGCCCTGTATTTTTACATCTTTCTGAACATCCTATGTCATTTGTACCAACATACACAGTGACTTCTGGCTCCTCACTCTCCCTCTTGAGAATATCAAGTAGCCGCTCCGAATCATCCTGGACCCTGGCACCAGAAAGCAATACACAATACAGGAGTCTCGATAGCTTCCACGGAATCTCCTGTCCACCACTCTCCCCAACAAATGTATATCCTACCACTATGGCTTTGCCAGGCACGGAGCCTCATCCTGCCTGATACTACTGCTCTTCCCTGACGGGTCACCCCTAACAGTCTCCAAAACTGTTACATGTTTTGAAGGGGAATGGGCACCTTCACCCTTTGCTAACTAATGGTCCTGGGGGTCACCCACCTCCATTCATCCTGGTGTTTGGGCATGACCACCTCGCTGATAGTTTTGTCCAAAAGGTCTTTCGGATGATCCTGGGGTCATCTATCTGCATCTCCAGTTCCCAAATACAGCCTGCAAGGAGCTGCACCTGGACACATTTCCGACGGGTTTAGCCACCAGCGACACGAGCAGTTGCTCTGACATCCCAGGTGCTGCAGGGGGAACGTTGCATCATTCCACCTGTCTCTTGGTGGCACTGAAATAAGAACCAACAAGCTCACCAATATCACACAACTGGCTAAACAGCAGGTTCAACAGACTGTACCTTTATCTGCAGTCCCCTCTCCTCAGACTCCTTGCCGAAGACTCATGAGCTGAAGATTCGCACTTGCCCTCTACACAGCCACTCTACCAACACAGCCACTCCCAACAGGCCGCTTCGCTGGATCTTGCTTTTTTATTAGTTGCTCAATCAGCCAATTTCGATGCTCCAAACAATTTGCGCGCCATATTTTCAAGTGCTCTGCTAAACTGCGAAGTCCTTTTATCCGCGTCATTAATGTAGGTTGTAAAATAGCAAGACCCAGCACTGGCCTTTGCAGCATCGGTCTAGTTATTGACCAATTTATCCAAGTGAATGGGCTGCCACGCAAGTCAGGCAAGGTGTTATCCTGGATGGTGTAGGAGCCGCAACGTCTCTTGACGTGTCCCTTGTGGTCCATGGGGAAAGGTTTGAATGTGAAGAAGCGAGTCTCTCAGTGCAAGATTTCAATACTGTTATACCACCAGGCCACAGGTTGGAAATGTCTGATTCAGTTTAGTTTCTGGATCAATATTGACATTCCACGCCCCCTCCCACAAAACCTACCCGCTCCCATCCCCAACACCGTAAGATTGATAGTGGTGGATAGTAGTTCACGGTTCACATAGCAATCTTTTCATTCTTGTCTTAATCATTGCCTGATCCCACTGTTCTTATTCGGTTTACTTCAGAGCAGCAGAATATGGTAATACCTATCCACACCGTGGCTGAAGTTGGAAACAGGACTGCGGCTCCAGTAACCTCAACAACAAAGACGGGCACAGGTGTGCTGCAGTCTTCTTCAAGATGTAAATGTTGTCTTGAAATCTGGTTTTCATCAAATGCATGGTCCACAGGTCAGAAGGATAAGGGAATAAGGAAGGGACTGAGAAAGAGAGGATGTTACCCTGCAGGCGGTAGTTGAAAGGACCAAGGGAGTAATCGCTGAGGTGATGAATCATCCTCACTGAAGATTCAGATGTGCATTAAAGCAGTGACTGGGGAGAGGCTTTCTGAGAAAGTGAAGAGTAGAAGATGGCGCATAAAACGTGGCGGCTCTTGTGTTTGAACTCTGTGCAGTACGCACTGTTAGAGTTATTATGGTCCAAGTTGTGCCTCAGAGACATAGAGGCATGTGGTATGGAACAAGGCTCTTCGTCCCACCTTGGACATGTCAAACAACATAGCTCAACTACACTAGTCCCACAAGCCTGCGTAAGGCCCATGTCCCTCTAAACCTATCCTGTTCATGTACCGATTTTGTCATAAAATCCTCTACTCCACCTGAAACCTATGTCATTTGTTTCTGGATTCTCCTCCTCTGGGTAAAAGACTGTGTGCATTGATCTATTCTATATTGTGGCCAGGCCACTACAATATAACAGATAGTGTATCGGTTCTTCTCCTAATCCTCGTGTACAGGAGGATGGTCACTGATCATGGGTACACATGACAAAGTATCCATTGAAGTCAGGGAGCATGAGGCCACAGAGAGTGGAGTGAAGCTGGGTGGTTCTTGCATGTGGAAGATAATCCTAGGAAGATTAGCTGGCATCAACTACAGTGTTGCCTCAGGCGATAAGTGCATCTGCACCTCTTCATCAGTGCATTCGTTTAATGTGCGTTTTTTTGCTGTGATCTGTTCTCTGTCTGAACACCGGCTATGGAGATGATCACACTCCCCCAGTGCCCACCCTTCCCGTGTCCAACGCTGCCCCATCCCCCTGGGGCCCATGTTCCCTGGTCACACCGTCACATCCTCCCCGGGTCACACGCTATCCAACTCTCCCCTGATAACACGTTACCTCAGCCTCTCCGATTCTTCAGACTGATGGCAGGGTTAGCCGTAAGCTGGCAGAGAGGTGCGGCAACACAAAGCCTGGCAAGTGAGATGGTTATTGAGGAGGTTTTTTTTGATAGGTAGGTGGTTGAACAAAGGCTAGAGATGGAACATCAAGATGTTAGGCAGAAGGACTGAGTGTTGGAGATTTTGAAAATAAAGAAAGGAATATCGGAGGAAGAAAATGGGGAGGGGAGAAATCCGTGCGAGACTGTGGAGAGAGTGGGCGGAAATAAGGCGGGTGTGCGGTTTGGATTGTTACTTAATCTTGGGGAATTTAGTGTTCATACCATTGGATTTAAGGCGACCCAAGCGGAATGTGAAGTGCTGTTTCTTCAGTGAGCATGTGTCCAAGGACAGAGAGGTTGCTATGGCAATGGGACGAGAGTTTCAATGTTTGGCAATTGGCGAGACAAAGCATAGACTCGGCGACTGTTTTGCCGAACACTTCCGCTTTATCCGCCAAAACCTAGTGGATTTTCCGGTTGCTAACCATTTTTGCTCCTCGCGCAAATTTCTCCCACCCCCTCCCTTTCCACTTACATGAATTCATCTCATTGCACAATTTGCAACTCTTCACTCCATTTGTTTCACACCTGTCTTTTCATCTCTGGCCTTTCCCCAATTATCAGCCCATCAAAAACTCCCCTCACCTGTATCCACCTTACTTACAATCTTTCACCTGTTCTTCCTCTTTTCCACATTTCTCCCCACTCACCGCCACCACAATCAGCCTGAAAAAAGATCTAGACTTTAAACGTCACCTACCATATTCTCCAGAGATGATGGTTGACCAACTGAGTTCCTCCAGCAAATTGTCTTATTCCGATATTCTTCTTGGATCATTCTCATTAGGAGCCTGGAACACTCAGGGTAGGGGTTGCTGTTGTAGTGGGAGCCAAGGGTACTGATTCAGATGATGTTTTGTTTCTCTCTTTGAATACACAGATCTGACGCCTACATTGTCTGAGCTCCTGACACAGTGGAACGGGTACCAATTGTTCCAACTAACAAAATTCTATCGGGAGAGACTAAAACAGGCGATTGAAGAAGGGGTTGAAAGTCTCAGCTCCATGATGAGACCGGAGGGACATTTCACTAAACAAGAACACGTGGTAAGTGGAAGGATCACGGTGACTTCTGTTTCCCGTCACAGAACTGACGGCATTGGGGAAGAGTGACCAATGCCAGTCTCACTCACCTCGCACTCCCTGGGCTGAACAATGTCATGGACAATGCAATAATCTCTGATCGGTTTGTGTCCTGTAGATCTGTTATTAGGAATAAAACCTGTGACATGGGAACTTCTGAGAATTGTTGATTCTGATCCAGCTGTTCTTCCCACACATGCATCTTAGCACAACGGTCAGGGAGCAGTAAACTTGTAAACGAGAATCAAAAACGATAACACGTTTTATGTGGCATCAGTTTCATTGGTCGCATTTAGTTCAGTTCGTTAAACCACAGAGGGCATTAGGCAAAAGCACAAGAACTGCAGATCCTGGTTTACAAAAAAAGGACATACAGTGTGTGCTGCATTAAATAACTCTGTTTGGAGATGCTGCCTGACCTGCTGAATTACTCTAAGACATTAAACTGTTCGCTTGTCATTCAATCTACAATCTCAACAAACAATATTCAGCAGGTCAGTTATGCGCGCATCTGTGGGAAGAGGAGCCGAGTTAATATGCAGTAAAAGGAGGGGGTGAGCTGCAGGAAATGTGCAAGAGAGGGATGTCTTTGATCGGGTGTAACTGGGGTAGGTATAGAAATAAAAAAGTTATCTGGTCAATGAGTGAATGCGGGCTCAGAGTGTAGGAAACTAACTGTAGATGCTGCACAAATCGAAGGTATCACAAAAGGCTGGAGTAAATCAGCAGGTCAGGCAGCATCTAGGAGAGAGGGGATGGGTGACGTCAGGTCTAGACCCTTTTTCAGATGGATGTCAGGGGGCGGGACAAAGAAAGTATATAGGTGGAAACAGGAAGAAAGTGGAAGAACTGGGATGGGGAGGGGGGAGGGGTAAAAGAGAGAGACAGAGAAACTATCCAAAGTTGGAGAAGTCAATGTTCATATCGTTGGGCTGCAAGCTGCCCAAGCGAAATATGAGGTGCTGTTCGTCCAATTTCCGCTGGGCCTCACTATGGCACTGGAGGAGGCCCATGACAGAAAGATCAGACTGGGAGTGGGAGAGGGAGTTGAAGTGCTCAGCCACCGGGAGATCAGGTTGGTTAAGGCGGACTGAGCGAAGGTGTTGATCGAAACGATCGCCGAGCCTGCGTTTGGTCTCGCCGATGTAGGGAAATTGACATCTAGAGCAGCGGATAAAATCAATGAAGTTGGTGGAGGTGCAGTTGAACCTCTGTCTCACCTGGAAAGACTGTTTAGGTCCTTGGACGGAGTTGAGGGTGGAGGTAAATGGACAGGTGTTGCATCTCCTGCGGTTGCAGGGGAAAGTGCCCGGGGAGGGGGTGGTTTGGGGACGAAGGGACGAGTGGACCAGGGAGTTACGGTGGGAACGGTCTCTGCGGAACGCAGAAAGGAGAGGAGTTGGGAAGATGTGGCCGGTAGTGGGGTCCAGTTGTAGGGGAAGGAAATGTTGCAGGATGATTTGTTGGATTTGCTGGCTGATGAGGTGGAAGGTGAGAACGAGTGGGATTCTGTCCTTGTTACGAATGGGGGGAGGGGAGCAAGAGCGGAGCTGTGGGATATAGAGGATGTCCCAGTGACAGCCTCATCTATAATGGTAGAGGGGAAGCCCCGTTGCCTCAAGAATGAGGACATCTCTGATGCCCTAGTGTGGAACACCTCATCCCGGGCGCAGATGCGGCGTAGACGGAGGAATTGGGAGTAGGGGATAGACTTTTTGCAGGAGTCAGGTTGGGAAGAGGTGTAGTCCAGATAGCTGTGCGAGTTAGTGGGTTTGTAGTAGATGTCAGTGACTAGTCTGTCTCCTGTGATGGAGATGGTGAGGTCCTGAAACGGGAGGGAGATGTCGGAGATAGTCCAAGTATAGTTAAGAGCAGGATGGAAATTGGTGGTGAAATGTATGAAGTTAGTGAGTTCTGAATGGGTACATGAGGGAGTGGGTGCCTGCAAACCGGAAGTTAGCGAGGAGATGGAGAGCACGTGAGGTGGCACCAATGCAGTCGTCGATGTAGCGGAGGTAGAGTTCGGGGATAGGGCCGGTGTACGGCTGGAACAGGGATTGTTCGACGTACCCGAGAAAGAGGCAGGTGTAGCTGAGCCCATGCGAGTTCCCATAGCCACGCCTCTGATTCGGAGGAAGTGGGAGGCGCCAAAGGAGAAGTTGTTAAGGGTATGAATCAGCTCTGCCAGGCCGAGGAGAGTGTTACTAGATGGGGATTGGCTGGTTCTACGGTCGAGGAAGAACGGAGGGCTTCAAGACTATCCTTGTGGGGGATGGAAGTGTAGAGTGACTGGACATCCATGGTAAAGATGAGGGAGTGGGTGCCTGCAAACCGGAAGTTAGCGAGGAGATGGAGAGCACGTGAGGTGTCTTGGACGTAGGTGGGGAGGGATTTGACCAGTGGGGATAGGATGGAGTCGAGGTAGGTGGAAAGAAGTTTGGTGCGGGCTCAGAGTGGGTAAGATTGTAGATGAAATAACATAATAGCTTCAAAATGCCGAGCAGGAAGCAATGCAGGCTGGACTGGACACATCCATTTCTAGTGGGATAGTGAGCCCAAAATGAATTGGATAAATTTCCCATCCATATCAACACAGCCATCGTTGACCTAAATGGCCTGTTCCCGTGCTGTACTCTGCTGTGTTCTCGGACACTGCCAGGTGTGAAGCGCGTTTCACACTGTCAGGACTCTGTGAGTGCACAGTTGGTTAGCCCAGTGTCATGGGTGTATGAACAAGCAAACCAATGCCTGCCACAATGCTCAATAATACCAGAATATCCCATTGCTGAATCGCTAATACCCCCCATTAGCACTGTCTCATTCACTTCTCAATATATTCATTGTTGTTCTTCACAGAATATCACTGAGCTCGCGGTCAAGGGAAACCGGAGTGACTGTTCGACCCTCTTCCTAAGTCTGGTGATGGAGAAAGGCAACCGGGCCCGGCGGGTGATGTGGGAATCCTTTGTGAAAATGCAGAATGAATTACCAAAGCTGGACAAAATACTGAAAGAAATCCAGAAGCTCGGTACGGCAAATCAATACACTGAACTGAATATCACTTTGGAACACTGGTGTTAACAATGTTATTCAAGTCTGGTTTAATGAATGCTCTTTGATTTGAACAGGTCCTGATCCACAAGAATACATGAACATCACCAGTGGTTTATCTGAATTATCCTCTCGTATGGAAGGTGAGTGTTGAAATGTACAGTTCACACCAATGACTTGTTAAAATTGATGTAATACTGAAACTGTTTGTTCAGAGCTTTGCAGAATCGGAAATCAGAAGATCAAAACTTAAGCAATTGTTCGACTGAAAGTAAGCATGCAGGTACAGCAGGCAGTGAAGAAAGCTAATGGCATGTTTTGCCTTCATGACAAGAGGAGTTGAGTATAGGAGCAAAGAGGTCCTTCTGCAGTTGTACAGGGCAGGTCCTTCTGCTGTTGTACTAGTGAGACCACACCAAATTTATGTGTCCAAATTTGAGGAAGGACATTCTTGCAGCAAGTGCAGCGTAGGTTTACTAGGTTAATTCCAGCAATCGCGGGATTGTCGTATTTTGAAAGACTGGAGCGACT
>NW_027601629.1:77907-97361 GCF_053455715.1 Rhinoraja longicauda
ACCGCCATTCAATGTGATTATGGCTGATCATCCACAATTAGTACCCCGTTCCTGCCCTCTTCCCCTACCCCCTGACTCCGCTTTCATTAAGAGATCTATCTAAATCTCTTGAAAGCTTCCAGAGAATGACCTCCACTGCCTTCTGAGGCGGAGAATTCCACAGATTTACAACTGTCTGAGTGAAACAAAATGTCGGCATCTCCGTTCTAAATGGCCTACACCTTATTTTTTAAACTGTGGCCCCTGCTTCTTGACTACCCCAACATTGGAAAATGTTTCCTGCCTCTAGCTTCTCCAATCCCATAATAATCTTATATGTTTCAATAAGATCCACTCTCATCCTTTCAAATTGCAGTGTATACAAGCTCAGTCGCTCCAATCCCGACAATCCCGCGATTGCTGGAATTAACCTAGTAAACCTACGCTGCACTTGCTGCAAGAATGTCCTTCCTCAAATTTGGAGACATAAATTTGGTGTGGTCTCACTAGTACAACAGCAGAAGGACCTGCCCTGAACAACTGCAGAAGGACCTCTTTGCTCCTATACTCAACTCCTCTTGTCATGAGGGCCAACATGCCATTAGCTTTCTTCACTGCCTGCTGTACCTGCATGCTTACTTTCAGTCGAACAATTGCTTAAGGTTTGATCTTCTGATTTCCGATTCTGCAAAGCGCTGAACAAACAGTTTCAGTATTACATTAATTTTAACAAGTCATTGGTGTGAACTGTACATTTCAACACTCACCTTCCATATGAGAGGATAATTCAGATAAACCACTGGTGATGTTCATGTATTCTTGTGGATCAGGACCTGTTCAAATCAAAGAGCATTCATTAAACCAGACTTGAATAACATTGTTAACACCAGTGTTCCAAAGTGATATTCAGTTCAGTGTGTTGATTTGCCGTACCGAGCTTCTGGATTTCTTTCAGTATTTTGTCCAGCTTTGGTAATTCATTCTGCATTTTCACAAAGGATTCCCACATCACCCGCCGGGGCCGGTTGCCTTTCTCCATCACCAGACTTAGGAAGAGGGTCGAACAGTCAATCCGGTTTCCCTTGACCGCGAGCTCACTGATATTCTGTGAAGAACAACAATGAATATATTGAGAAGTGAATGAGACAGTGCTAATGGGGGGGGTATTAGCGATTCAGTAATGGGATACTCTGGTATTATTGAGCATAGAGGCAGGCATTGGTTTGCCTGTTCATACACCCATGACACTGGGCTAACCAACTGTGCACTCCCAGAGTCCTGACAGTGTGAAACGCGCTTCACACCTGGCAGTGTCCGAGAACACAGCAGAGTACAGCACGGGAACAGGCCATTTAGGTCAACGATGGCTGTGTTGATATGGATGGGAAATTTATCCAATTCATTTTGGGCTCACATAGACACTATCCCACTAGAAATGGATGTGTCCAGTCCAGCCTGCATTGCTTCCTGCTCGGCATTTTGAAGCTACTATGTTATTTCATCTACATTCTTACCCAATCTGAGCCCGCACCAAACTTCTTTCCACCTACCTCGACTCCATCCTATCCCCACTGGTCAAATGCCTCCCCACCTACGTCCAAGACACCTCACATGCTCTCCATCTCCTCGATAACTTCCAGTTTGCAGGCACCCACTCCCTCATCTTTACCATGGATGTCCAGTCACTCTACACTTCCATCCCCCACAAGGATGGTCTTGAAGCCCTCCGTTTCTTCCTCGACCGTAGAACCAGCCAATCCCCATCTAGTAACACTCTCCTCGGCCTGGCAGAGCTGATTCATACACTTAACAACTTCTCCTTTGGCTCCTCCCACTTCCTCCAAACCAGAGGCGTAGCTATGGGCACTCGCATGGGCCCAGCTATGCCTGCCTCTTTGTCGGGTACGTCGAACAATCCCTGTTCCAGACGTACACCGGCCCCATCCACGAACTCTACCTCCGGCATTGGTGCCACCTCTTGTGCCCATGCAGAACTCACTGACTTCATACATTTCACCACCAATTTCCATCCTGCCCTTAACTATACTTGGACTATCTCCGACATCTCCCTCCCGTTTCTGGACCTCACCATCTCCATCACAGGAGACAGACTAGTCACTGACATCTACTACAAACCCACTAACTCCCACAGCTATCTGGACTACACCTCTTCCCACCCTGACTCCTGCAAAAAGTCTATCCCCTACTCCCAATTCCTCCGTCTACGCCGCATCTGCGCCCGGGATGAGGTGTTCCACACTAGGGCATCAGTGACGTCCTCATTCTTCAGGCAACGGGGCTTCCCCTCTACCATTATAGATGAGGCTCTCACTAGGATATCCTCTATATCCCACAGCTCCGCTCTTGCTCCCCCTCCCCCCATTCGTAACAAGGTCAGAATCCCACTCGTTCTCTCCTTCCACCTCATGAGCCAGCAAATCCAACAAATCATCCTGCAACATTTCCTTCCCCTACAACTGGACCCCACTACCGGCCACATCTTCCCAACTCCTCTCCTTTCTGAGTTCCGCAGAGATCATTCCCTCCGTAACTCCCTGGTCTACTCGTCCCTTCGTACCCAAACCACCCCCTCCCCGGGCACTTTCCCCTGCAACCGCAGGAGATGCAACACCTGTCCATTTACCTCCCCCCTCAACTCCGTCCAAGGACCTAAACAGTCTTTCCAGGTGAGACAGAGGTTCACCTGCACCTCCACCAACTTCATTGATTGTATCCACTGCTCTAGATGTCAATTTCCCTCCATCAGCGAGACCAAACGCAGGTTCGGCGATCGTTTCGCTCAACACCTTCGCTCAGTCCGCCTTAACCAACCTGATCTCCCGGTGGCTGAGCACTTCAACTCCCTCTCCCACTCCCAGTCTGACCTTTCTGTCATGGGCCTCCTCCAGTGCCATAGTGAGGCCCAGCGGAAATTGGAGGAACAGCACCTCATATTTCGCTTGGGCAACTTGCAGCCCAGTGGTATGAACATTGACTTCTCCAACTTTAGATAGTTTCTCTGTCTCTCTCTTTTATCCCTCCCCCCTCCCCCATCCCAGTTCTCCCACTGTCTTCCTGTCTCCACCTATATACTTTATTTGTCCCGCCCCCTGACATCCGTCTGAAAAAGGGTCTAGACCTGACGTCACCCATCCCCTCTCTCCTAGATGCTGCCTGACCTGCTGAGTTACTCCAGCATTTTGTGATACATTTGATTTTGTGAACATCTGCAGTTATTTTGCTACACTCTAAGCCCGCATTCACTCATTGACCAGATAACTTTTTTATTTCTATACCTACCCCAGTTACACCCGATCAAAGACATCCCCTCTGTGGTTTAACGAACTGAACTAAATGCGACCAATGAAACCGATGCCACTTAAAACGTGTTATCGTTTTTGATTCTCGTTTACAAGTTTACTGCTCCCTGACCGTTGTGCTAAGATGCATGTGTGGGAAGAACAGCTGGATCAGAATGGACAATTCTCAGAAGTTCCCATGTCACAGGTTTTATGCCTAATACAGATCTACAGGACGCAAACCGATCAGAGATTATTGCATTGTCCATTACATTGTTCAGCCCAGGGAGTGCGAGGTGAGTGAGACTGGCATTGGTCACTCTTCCCCAATGCCGTCAGTTCTGTGACGGGAAACAGAAGTCACCGTGATCCTTCCACTTACCACGTGTTCTTGTTTAGTGAAATGTCCCTCCCGTCTCATCATGAAGCTGAGACTTTCAACCCCTTCTTCAATCGCCTGTTTTAGTCTCTCCCGATAGAATTTTGTTAGTTGGAACAATTGGTACCCGTTCCACTGTGTCAGGAGCTCAGACAATGTAGGCGTCAGATCTGTGTATTCAAAGAGAGAAACAAAACATCATCTGAATCAGTACCCTTGGCTCTCGCTACAACAGCAACCCCCACCCTGAGTGTTCCAGGCTCCTAATGAGAATGATCCAAGAAGAATATCGGAATGAGACAATTTGCTGGAGGAACTCAGTGGATCAATCGTCATCTCTGGTAGGTGACGTTTCAAGTCTGGATCTTTTTTCAGGCTGATTGTGGTGGCGGTGTGTGGGGAGAAATGTGGACAAGAGGAAGAACAGGTGAAAGACTGTAAGTAAGGTGGATACAGGTGAGGGGAGTTTTTGATAGGCTGATAATTGGGGAAAGGCCAGAGATGAAAAGACAGGTGTGAAACAAATGGTGAAGAGTTGCAAATTGTGCAGTGAGATGAATTCATGTAAGTGGAAAGGGAGGGGATGGGAGAAATTTGCGCGAGGAGCAAAAAGGTTGCGCCACAGCAACCTCTCTGTCCTTGGACACATGCTCACTGAAGAAACAGCACTTCACATTCCGCTTGGGTCGCCTTAAATCCAATGGTATGAACACTGAATTCCCCAAGATAAAGTAACAATCCAAACCGCACACCGGCCTTATTTCTGCCCACTCTCTCCACAGACTCGCACCGATTTCTCCCCTCCCCATTTCCTTCCTCCGATATTCCTTTCTTTATTTTCACAATCTCCAACACTCAATCCTTCTGCCTAACATCTTGATGTTTCATCTCGAGCCTTTGTTCAACCAACTACCTATCAAAAAAACCCCTCCTCAATAACATCCATCTCACTTGCCAGGCTTTGTGTTGCCGACCTCTCTGCCAGCTTACGGCTAACTCTGCCATCAGTCTGAAGAATCGGAGAGGCTGAGGCAACGTGTTATCAGGGGAGAGTTGGACAGCGTGTGACCCGGGGAGGATGTGACGGTGTGACCAGGGAACATGGGCCCCAGGGGTATGGGGCAGCGTTGGACACGGGAAGAGTGGGCACTGGGGGAGTGTGATCATCTCCATAGCCGGTGTTCAGACAGAGAACAGATCACAGCAAAAAAAAAACGCACATTAAACGAATGCACTGATGAAGAGGTGCAGATGCACTTATCGCCTGAGGCAACACTGTAGTTGATGCCAGATAATCTTCCTAGGATTATCTTCCACATGCATGAACCACCCAGCTTCACTCCACTCTCTGTGGCCTCATGCTCCCTGGCTTCAATGGATACTTTGTCATGTGTACCTAAGTTCAGTGACCATCCTCCTGTACACGAGGATCAGGAGAAGAATCGATACACTATCTGTTATATTGTAGTGGCTTGGCCACAATATGGAATAGATCAATGCACACAGTCTTTTACCCAGAGGAGGAGAATCAAGAAACAAATGACAAAAACGGTACATGGATAGGATAGGTTTAGAGGGACATGGGTCTTACACAGGCTTGTGGGACTATAGTAGATCGGCCATGTTGTTTGACATGTCCAAGGTGAGCCTTTTTCCATACCGTATGCCTCTATGACTCTAAGGTACAACTTGGCCATAATAACTCTAACAGTGCAGACTGCACAGAGTCCAAATACAAGAGTCGCCATGTTTTATGCGCCATCTTATACTCTTCAGTTTCTCAGAAAGCTTCTCCCCAGTCACTGCATGAATGCACATCTGGATCTTCAATGAAGATGATTCATCGCCTCAATGATCACTCCTCCCTCTGTCCTTTCAATTACCGCCTGCAGGATAACATCCTCTCTTTCTCAGTCCCTTCCTTCATCCCTTATCCTTCGGACCTGTCGACCATGCATTAGGTGCAACCAGATATCAAGACAACATTTATATCTTGAAGAATTCTACAACACACCTGTGTCCGTACTTGTTGTTGGGGTCACTGGAGCCGCAGTCCTGTTTCCATCTTCAGCCAAGGTGTGGATAGGTATTACCATATTCTGCTGCTCTGCAGTAAACCGAATAATAATAGTGGGATTAAACAATGATCAACACAAGAAGGAAAAGATTGCGAAGTGAACTGTGAACCACAATCCACCACTATCAATAGACAATAGATAATAGATGCAGGAGGAGGCCATTCGGCCCTTCGAGCCAGCACCGCCATTCAATGTGATCATGGCTGATCATTCTCAATCAGTACCCCGCACCTGCCTTCTCCCCATACCCCCTGCCTCCCCTATCCTTAAGAGCTCTATCTAGCTTTCTCTTGAATGCATTCGGAGAATTGGCCTCCACTGCCTTCTGAGGCAGAGAATTCCACAGATTCACAACTCTCTGACTGAAAAGTTTTTCCTCATCTCAGTTCTAAACGGCCTACCCCTTATTCTTAAACTGTGGCCCCTTGTTCTGGACTCTCCCAACATTGGGAACATGTTTCCTGCCTCTAACGTGTCCAATCCCTTAATAGTTTTATACGTTTCGATAAGATCTCCTCTCATCCTTCTAAATTCCAGTGGAGAGGGGACTGCAGATAAAGGTACAGTCTGTTGAACCTGCTGTTTAGCCAGTTGTGTGATAATGGTGAGCTTGTTGGTTCTTATTTCAGTGCCACCAAGAGACAGGTGGAATGATGCAACGTTCCTCCTGCAGCACCTGGGATGTCAGAGCAACTGCTGGTGTCGCTGGTGACTAAACCCGTGGGAAATGTGTCCAGGTGCAGCTCCTTGCAGGCTGTATTTGGGAACTGGAGATGCAGACAGATGACCCCGGGTTCATCCGAAAGACTTTTTGGACAAAACTAACAGTGAGGTGGTCATGCCCAAAGACCAGGATGAATGGAGGTGGGTGACCCCCAGGACACCTAGTTAGCAAAGGGTGAAGGTGGCCATTCCCTTTCAAAACACGTAACAGTTTTGGAGACTGTTAGGGGTGACCCGTCAGGGAAGAGCAGTAGTATCAGGCAGGATGAGGCTCCGTGCCTGGCAAAGCCATAGTGGTAGGATATACATCTGTTGGAGAGAGTGGTGGACAGGAGATTCCGTGGAAGCAATCGAGACTCCTGTATTGTGTATTGCTTTCTGGTGCCAGGGTCCAGGATGATTCGGAGCGGCTACTTGATATTCTCAAGAGGGAGAGTGAGGAGCCAGAAGTCACTGTGCATGTTGGTACAAATGACATAGGATGTTCAGAAAGATGTAAAAAATACAGGACAGTGATCTCCGTAGTACTGCTTGTACTCCGTGCTAGTGAGTGTAGGAACAGGGAAAACAAGGACAGGTGATTGCGTGGCAATGGAGCTGATGCAGGGATTCATACTTTTGTACAACTGGGATTTCTTCTGGAGCAGACGTGACCTGCACAAGAGGGATAAGTTGCAGCTGAACCTAAAGGGAACGCCAATATCCTGAGTGGCAGCTCCCAGTCTCCATCACAAGAAATAGACCACTGACTGACGTCTATTACAAACCCACTGACTGCCACAACTATCTCGACTATACGTCTTCCCCCCTTGCTTCCTGCTTTGAGTCCATCCCCTTCTCCCAAATCCTCCGTCTACGCCGCATCTGCGCCCAAGATGAGGTGTTCCATACTAGAACATCTGAGATGTCCTCATCTTTAGGGAACGGGGAATCCCCTCTCCCATCATAGATGAGGCCCTGACTCGTATCTCCTCGGTACCCCGCAGCTCCGCCCTTGCCCCCCCCCTCCTATTCGCATCAGAGACAGAGTCCTCCTCGTCCTTACATTCCACCCCATCAGCCGTCACATACAGCACATAATCCTACAAAATCTCCGCCACCTCCAATGGGATCCCCACCACTAGCCACATTTTCCGACTTCCACCCCTTGCCGCCTTCCGCAGATGCCGTTCCCTCCGGAACTCCCTGGTTAACTTATCCCTTCCCACCCACCACCCCCTCCCCAGGTACCTTCCGCTGCAACCGTACAAGATGCAACACCTGTTGCGATAACTCCTCCCTCGACTCTGCCCAGAGACTCCGATAGTCCTTTCAGGTTAGGCAAAGGTTCATTTGCACCTCCTCCAACCTTATCTAATGTATCCGTTGTTCAGGGGGGAAAAAATCAGATGCTGGTTTAAATCGAAGGTAAACACAAAATACTGGAGTAAGTCAGCTGGTCAGGCAGCAACTCAGGTGAGAAGGAATGGGTGACGTTTCGGGTCGAGACCCTCTTCAGATTGTTGTCAGGGGAGGGGCGTGACAAAGATCAGATGTAGTCGGAGACAGGAAGCCTAGTAGGTGAACTGGAAAGGGGAGAGGATAGAGAGGGGAAGCAGGGACTACCTGAAGTGGGAGAAAACAATGTTCATACCGCGGGGTATAAACAGCCCAAGCTAAATATGAGGTGCTGTTCCTCCAATTGCCCAATTTTTTGCCTTTCTTCGATTTAAACCAGCATCTGCAGCTCCTTTTACATACCCTGACCGGCAGTTTGCTACAGCTGTGTGGGTTGATCGACGCTAGATTGGTTGAAAGGTGAGATCCAATGCATGACTGAGGCAGATAAGAAGCAGGAGGCTCGCACGAGGCTAACTTTCAAAGAAAGTTCAGTGGACAAAAGAGGCATGACATGTGCAATTATTGATGTGCGCCTGATTAGCTGAGGGTGGGAATAGGTGTGTGCAACTGGGAAGCTATGTAGACAGTTAGGCGATGACCCGTCAGTGAAGAGCAGTAATATTAGGCAGGAGGAAGCATCGTGCCTGGAAGACCCATCGTGGTGGGATTCGCATAAGTTTGGGGGGTGGGGGTGGACAATATAGACGTGACAACAAGCGAGGGAGGGCTGTTTGATTGAATTGCAATTATTTTAATGTGAGAGGTCTGAGGGGTAAGGCGGATGAGCTGAGGGTGTGGATAGGTATGTGCCACTGGGATGTTGTACCCATTACAGAAATCTGGCTAAGTGGGACAGGACTGGCAGCTTAATGTTCCAGGATGTAGCGAGTGAGGTGAGGGCGAAAGAGGACTTTATTGATTAGGAAGAATGTTGCGGCAGTAGACCGAGATGATATGGCTCATGTCGGCGAAACCAAGCGCAGGCTCGGCGATCGCTTCGCTGAACACCTGCGCTCGGTCCATATTAACCAAACTGATCTCCCGGTGGCCGAGCACTTCAACTCCCCCTCCCATTCCCAGTCTGACCTTTCTGTCATGGGCCTCCTCCAGTGCCATAGTGAGGCCCACCGGAAATTGGAGGAACAGCACCTCATAATTCGCCTGGGCAGTTTGCAGCCCAGTGGTATGAACATCGACTTCTCCAACTTTAGATAGTTCCTCTGTCCCTCCCTTCCCCTCCTCCTTCCCAGATCTCCTATATCCTTCCTTTGTCCCGCCCCCCTGACATCAGTCTGAAAAAGGGTCTCGACCCGAAACGTCACCCATTCCTTCTCTCCCGAGATGCTGCCTGACCTGCTGAGTTACTCCAGCATTTTGTGAATAAATTGATATGGCTCATAGTTCGTTCAAGTAAGCCTGTATTGGTGGAGCGATTAACTAAAAAGGTGCTGATCACCTTGATGGATATGTGAATTGCTGAGGGAGGGGGCTGGGCGGGGGGAAATAGTCAGCGGTAATTGGAGGAGCGCAAATGCCAAGAGATTACAGGTAGCTATATGGCTAATAAGGTAGTCATTTTGGGGGATTTTGACTTTCTAAATATATTTATAAATTCCAAATATTTGCTGTCAAAAGAACATCCGGAAATTGGGATGCTTTGAAAAATGTTGTGACAAGAGTTCAAGGCATGCATGCTCATATTAAAGAGAATGGCAAAGCAAGTGGGAGCATCGAAGCTTGCATGATGAGAGAATTTGTGGCTCTGGTCACGGAAACGCAGGCAGCTTGGGATCGATCTAGGAACGTGGGAAAGTCTATTCCCAGAAGAGTTTTGGGAATTGAGGAGCATACCAAAGGAGGAAATCAGGCGGGTATACAGGGATCAAGAGGTAGCCTTGGCAGATAATATTAAGGGAGATTCAAAGATCTAATTTATATTAAGGGAAATAGGGCCCTTTAGAAACCAAAGTGGTCATCTCAGTGTGGAGCCACAGGAGATGTACAACGTTCTTAGTGAGTATTTTACCTCTGTGTTTAATGTTGAGCAATATGCGTAAAGCAGGGAACGTGGGACAATTAATGGAAGTGTCGAGAACAGTCTATGTTACTGTCGAGGAGGTGCTGTATACCTCAAGGTGTATGAAGGTGGATACATCTCCAGGGTCTGATCAGTTATGTCCGAAGTCAGTGTGGGAAGGTCGACTAGAAATTGTAGGTGCCTTGGCTCAGCTATACGAATGATCATTAGATACAGGTAAGGTGCTGGGGGGGGGGGTAGCTATGCCATGTCTGCATTTAAGAGGGGCTGCAAGGTAAACCATGGGAAGTATAGACCAGTGAACCTAACGTCTGTGGTAGGCAAATTACTGGAGAATATTGAGGGGAACGATATATCCATATTGGGATTGATAAGGACTGATTGTGGAGAGTTAGCATAGCTTTGTACATTGCAGATCATGTCTCATAAATCTGATTGAATTTTCTGAAGTAACTTAAAAGATTGATAAGGGAAAAGCCGTAGACTTTACATATGGACTTCAGGGCATTTGGTAACGTTCTACATGATAGACTGCTTTGGAAGGTTTCATCGCAAGTGATCCAGGGAGAGCAAGGTGACTGGATAAAGAATTGACCGTAATAGGAAGCGGAGGGTGACGATGAAAGTTTGTTTTTCAGACTGCAGGCCTGTGACTGGTAGTGTTCCCCAGGGATCGTTGCTGGTCCCATTGCTGTTTGTGGATTATCTCAAAGATTTGGATGAGTACACAAGACATGATTAGTTCGATAGTTATCAAGTGTTGCAATGGGGCCTTCATCCGTTGGGCTGAGAAATGTTGAATGGAGTTTAATACAGATAAGTACATGGTGTTGCATTTTGGGAAGTCAAAGCAGGACAGGACCTCGGTGAAGGACAGGGTTCATCGATCAGAATATTGAATATAGAAGATGGGATGTTATGTAACAGGTGTACAAGACTTGGGCGTGGTCACATTTACAGTAACGTAGGCAGTGCAGCGTAGGTTCACGAGATTGATCCCTGGGATGGCGGGACTGACATATGAGGAAAGATTGAAAAGACCAGGCTTGTATTCACTGGAGCTTAGAAGGATGAGAGGGGATCTTATAGAAACATAAAATTATAAAAGGACTGGACAAGCGAGATGCAGGAAAAATATTCCCAATGTTGGGTGAGTCCAGAACCAAGGGCCACATTCTTAGAATAAAGGGGATTCCATTTAAAACTGAGGTGAGAAGTAAGTTTTTCACCCAGTGTTGTGAATTTGTAGAATTGTCTGCCACTGAAGACAGTGGAAGTCAAATCAATGGATGGATTTAAGAGCGAGTTAGATAGAACGCTAGGGGCTAGTGAAATCGAGGGATATGGGGAGAAGGCAGGCACGGGTTATTGATTGGGGGCGATCAGCCATGATCACAATGAATGGCACTGCTGTCTCGTAAGGCCGAATAGCCTCCTCCTGCACCGGTTTTCTATGTTTTATATGTTTTCTATGTTTATGCGTTCAGTTCTGGACACCCTGTTATAGGAAAGATGTTACCAAACCGGAAATGGTGCGAAGAAGATTTAAGAGCATGTTGCCAGTACTTGAGGGCCTGAATGACATGGAGAGGTTGAGCATGCGAGGACTTTATTCTTTGGAGCGCAGGAGGACGAGGGATGATCTTATTGAGGTGGATAAGTTCGTGAGGGGAGTGGATAGTGTCTTAGACGCAGAGCAGGGGAATGATGAACCAGAGAAAATAGATTTAAGGTTAGTGGATAAAGATTTCATAGGAATCTGGGGAAAATGTTTTCACAGATCATGGGGACATATGGGACAAGCTACCGGAGGGGGTAGTTGGGGCAGGTGCTACCACAACATTTAAAATATATTTGCACAGGTGCAAGGATCAGAAAGGGTTAGAAGGGTATGGACCAAATACAGGCAGGTGGGACCAGTACAGATGGGGCAACATGGGCCGAAGAACCTGTTTCGTTGCTGCACGAGTCCATGACTTTATGATTTGGATTAATGAAGCCAAACCTGGAGATGATACATAGAACATAGAATAGTGCAGCACGGGAACTGGCCCTTAGATCCCCCATATCTGCACTATCAATATCATGACAATTTGAACTAATCCCATCTACTTGCTCATGGACTGGATCCTTCTGTTCCCTGACTGTGTCAGTCATGCGTCAGTCTAAACAGCATTTCCACCACCTGCTCAGGAACGGACCAAAGTGTGCATAAAAAACTTGTCCAGCATGCCCCCTTTAAACATTCCTCTCCCCAGTAAGAGTCATCCCCACCCTGGGAACAAGACTGACAATATCTATGCCCCTTTTATCCTATACTCCTATTAGGCCTCCACTCTGCCTTCATTACTCAGAGAAAACAATCCAATCTTTGTCTGCCTTCATTCAGATCATATTTGCAACTGATGTGTATTCTAGTGGAGCTTTTGACAGCTTTCCTCATGATCCACAATTCTGCAAATAGTTTGAATGTTTTTGAACTTACTAACTCGACCACTTACGTTTTTGTCCAAATCATAGACATGATCAGAAGTTGCAGAGGTTCCAGAACTGATCCTCGCAGAAAACGGTAGCGTCATTAACCAAGTCAGTATAACACTGCTCCACCACCATTCCTCTCTCCTGTTTCCCCTCGCCCTAACTCCTTAGTTTTTTTTTCTCTTTTCTCTCCCTGCAGTCTTCACCATTCTGCAGCATTCCCTCCCCACCCATGTCACTCACCTGCTCCTTGGATGAGACTCGAGGATTCCTTGCTTGATATTTCTCGGTCATGATGGATTTTGCCACTTGGGTCAGTTCCAGGGCTGTGAACCATGTCTCCTATTCCTCTCCCTCTGGGCTGACATTGCTCCCTTTCCTCTTCGGCGGGTTCACATTCCATTGAGGTTCTGCTCTCCATCCGACTTTGCTTTTCTGTCGTTATTCCTGTGTTCTGACCATCTTTCTTTGAAGAGGTGCCTGGCCAAATTCTTTTGAGGAACTTGCCAGCTTGAGTTAATTTCCCACCTGCAAAAACCATTAAGTGTAGGTTGCAGAGCATTTTCAAATCGAGACACACAGGTTCGGAATAGCTGGTAGCAATTTGAGCTGGCTTTCTAGGGCAAGTGGAAGTGAATGATCGTCTTAGAAACAGAGCAAGAAAACAGGCCCTTTGGCCCAACCTAACCAAAATGCCCCATCTATGCTAGTCCCATCAGTATGTTTGACCATAATCTCTCTAAACCACTCTGTCCAAATGTCTTTTGAGGAAAAGATTTCACACAGAGGGTGGCGGGTGTCTAGAACAAGCTTCCAGAGGAGGTAGTTGGAGCAGGGACTATCCCAACTTTTAACAAACACTTGGACAGGTTCATGGATAGGACAGGTTTGGAGGGATATGGGCCAAACGCGGGCAGGTGGGATTGGTGCAGCTGGGACATGTTGGCCGGTGTGGGCAAGTTGGGCAGAAGGGCCTGTTTCCACTCTGTATCACTCTATAACTCTCTGACATGTTATTATTCTGCCCGCTTCAATTTACTACCACGGACAGCTTGTTCCATATGCCGACCAATCTGTGAGAAGATGTTAACCCTCAGGTTCCTATTAAATGGTTCCCCTCCCATCAAAGGCGCCCTCCCTTTGGATTCTTCAACTCTGAGGAAAAATACCTGTGCGTACACACTTTCTATTTCCCCCCATTATTTCATACATCTCTATTAAATCAGCCTTCAATCTCAATATGTCATCATACTTAATTTCACATGTCCCTGGGTACAGCGAAATGCATTGTTTTGCACATAACCCGGTAATATCATACAGTAGAACTCGCCTCGGCAGTACACAATAGTCGCCGCGTTAATCAAACAGTTCTAACTGCTGCTTGTAGCGGTGAACCAGGCCTGCCACTGCACGTGGCCGCAGACCCCTTTGTTCTCGCCGTTCCCCGATGGTTCCCCTTTTATAACCGGCGATCTACCCTTGGTCCCTCTGTATCCGGTGGACCTCTGCCCGGTCCCACATTTGTTCTGGGCTACCTCAACACCTTCCCCCCACCCCGCCGAGTCCCTCCTCTCCTGTCGTCCTGCAATCTGGAATGGGCCAACATTCCCTCCTGAACTTTTCAACTGAGCTGGGAGGACAACGTGTTTTTTTGGACAGACCCAAGAGCACCACACTGGAGATGAACAAATAATAATGGCTCCTGCACACCAAAGAATAAAGTTCTAGCCTGCCCAACCTTTTTCTATAGCTCATGTCCTGGGGTACTAGGTACATCCTCGTAAATCTTATTTGCACATCCTTCCATCTTAATGCTATCTTTTCTGAAATAGGGTGACTAAACTGAATAGAGTACAAGTGCGGCCCATGTCTTGTCCAACGGTAACATATGTTCCAACTTCTATATTGAATTTCCCGAATCATTCAGCCCAGCGTGCTAAAGGCCACCTTCTCCACTATTTACCCGTGATGCCATCTTTTGGGGAATTGTTTGTACTCCTGGATTCTCTCCAGGGGGCTCCCTTTCAACGTGAATGTCATATTCTGGTTTGACTTCACAAACTTACATGTCCAAAAATGCTAATCATACCTTGACATCCCCATTGAATTAATTTCTTCAGACGAGACAGTACTGGGCCCATCAGGGATCCCAAGTGGCGCACCATTCATAGAATTCCAGTCCGAAAAGCAATCTTCCACCATCATTCTGTTTCCAACCATTAAGCCAATTCTGTACCCGTTTGGCATCTCCCCGAGGACACCATACGATCTAACCTACCACAGGGAATCTTATATGCTGAAATCTGTATAGACTATGTCTCTGGCTCTACCCTCATCAACCTTCTCAGGTACATCTTCAAAAGAGCCATTCAAATTCGTGAAACCTCCAAAGCCAAAACAATGGTGACTATCCCCAATATCTGTCTTTTCAAATGCACATACATCTTATATCCTCTCCCATAACTGTCTTACCACAAACATTCGGCTTATTCATCTATAGTTTATGCTTCACGTGGTTCCCAGTCTTGAGCTATCAGATTTTTCTTTGCAACACTTCTCAAACAGAAGCACAGCATTATCTACCCTCAAATGTTCCGCACTTCACCGACGGTTAACGACGATTCACATATCTCAGCCAAGGCTCCTGCAATTTATTCTCGAACTTTCAGGAACGGCCTTAGATACATCTAATCACAGACCCCAGAGATTTACATATCTTCATACGGTTAACGACATCCAGCACCATCTCGACTGTAATACAACTGCACTCAAGACTTCAAGCCTTCCTCCTTGGTAAAGACAGAGGAGGAATTATAATTGAAGACCTTTCCCATCTCCTGCAGCTCTACACACAGGTGATCACTGAGGATATCCTTTCACTCTCCAGTTACCCCTTTTCCTTTAATATACTTGGAAAATATATTTGCCTTCTCCTTAATTATAAGAGCCACCTTGTGCACACATTTTTGCCCTACTGATTTCGTTCTTAAGTATGCTAAAGTATCCAAGTATTTCTGATTTTCACCTTTCAGTTATCTCTCACACTTCTACCAGGAAAGCATTGATCCGAGCAGCCTATACCTAACCCATGTCTCCTTTTCCCTAACCAGAGCCTCAATTTCTCTCATCATCAAGGGTTCCTTACTTGTCCTTCACTGGCAACATGCATATCTTGAAATCTCACTATCACAATTTAAAGACTTCCCCTTTCAGATGCCCCTTTGCCCACATACAACTTACTCCAATCACTGTTCCTATCTCATACTGTCACCACCCAATGTAGAATTTTATATTGAAGGCCAGAACTGTTCTTTTACACAGGGTTTCAAAGCTAATTGAATTGTTGTGATTGGTCACAAAGTGCTCGTCCACTGACAGCTCAGTTTGAACTGTCTGAATACTACTTTGGATTGCGTCTCCCAGCCAATCAGTTTAAACCCTCCTTTGCAGAACTTTCAAAACTGGCCACACGGATGGATGTTAGTCTCCTTCCAGTTCAGGTTCCTCGTCTACAGGTCACCTCCCTCCCCAAAAAGATCCAAATTGTTCAAATATCTGACTATCCGACCCTTGCACCAACACGTGCATTCATTTTAACTGGATGTGCATGAACGTCACGTACTGAAGTACTGTGAAAAGCTTGGTTTTGCATGTAATCCAAAAGGATCAGATATACCACACACAGATATAATAGGTTGAAACTCAAGAACAGACGGAGCAAAGGTTAAGATACAGAGTGCAGAATGTAGTTTGCAGCATTGTAACACATCAGTCCCTTACACAAAGTCCAATGTCCTTGATGCGGTATGCGTAAATAGTTTAAAAAAGTAAATTCGGGGAACAGGAATACATCCCTGGCATCTGAAGAAGGGTCTCGACCCGAAAGGTCACCCATTCCTTCTATCCAGAGATGCTGCCTGACCCGCTGCTTTACTCCAGCATTTTGTGTTTACCCTAGCTTCTGCGAGGTTCGTTCACAAATTTGATAAGAGCGTAGAAGCCCTCGAATCAGGTGCTATGTTATGTCCAGATATCCAATATAAAATTTGGATGATTGTTACTTTCGAGATAATCTGATAATTGTGTTCCAAGTATTAGCGATTTTAGCCTTTCTGCCAAAATTTACATTTCTACCCCCGCAACTGGATTTGAACCAGTATTTGTGTAGGCGGAGACATTACATTTCATATTTAATCATGATACGGGCAAGTTGACGCATGTTGGAGGGATAAATAAAACCAGGATATTCATCATGAATGACAGGGCCTATAGACCGCTGAGAAACACCCGTACAAATCCATAGATCCCTAAAGTCAGCAGTGCACACGAAGACAACATTTAGCATTCTTGTCATCAGCTGCAGCATCGAATACAACTGCAGGGAGGCCTTGTTACAAATTTACATGGAGTTGATTAAGCCTTAATTTGGAGGAGTGTGTGCAATTCTGATCTCCATACTGTGGGAAGGATGCCTTTGCACTGGAGAAACTACAGAGGAGATCCATCAGGATATTGTTTGGAAATGAATATTTCAAATATCAACTGAGACTGGAGTGATTTAAGTGGTCTTCCTTGAAGCTGGGGCAGACAAGCAGTGATCTGATAGATTTTCAGAATACTACGAGAAGCAACGTTTTTGGAAAAATAGTTTTCTCCATAGTAGAGGTGGTTAACACTAGGGGGCATCGATTTAATGCGTGGACCATGAGGTTTACAGGATGATCTTTCAGGAAGAATCTTTCAGTAGTGAAGACTGCAGCTAGGACACACAGCCTGAGGTGGTGAGGTGGTGGCTGGTACTCTGTCACAACATTGTAGGAGCATCTGGGTGTCCATTCCAAATGCAAATGAATCGCAGGTGATAGACTACTAGTGCTCAGTAATGGGATTAATGCAGAGAAATTGTCAGGTGGCAGATGGGTCAAAGGCTCATTTCTGCTCAGAATCTGATTCTGGACTCTGATATTATAACGTTTGCGGCTAATCAAATAATTTGTTTCTAAAAAGAATGCTGATATATCAGACAATTCCTGCATCCACCCACCTGTAACAGTGATATCCCTGGAGATGTCAATTCTCTGTGTTCACCCCCATCCCTAGTCCCACTTCCATGTGAACCTCATTTCTTACAACAGGTGTCCACGCACTGTCAGGGCAACATATACATTTCACAGAAGGCTCACAAACCTTTTTGTTTTGTTGATGTAGAGGTCACTGAATCACCTCCGCAGTCACCACTTTCAGCCATGATGTCGTCAGGCGTTCGCAAACTCTGTAGCTCTGAAATAAACAATATTAACAGAACCATCAGGTGACAATTAAATGTGAAGAAAGACATTGCCTTGTGAACCAACAAACAGCATTACAGTGCAGCGGAGGTGTGGAAAACACCCCATCCAAACAAGGTATACCCCTGCAAATTAACAAAACATAAAAGTAGGATTAGTCCACCTAGCTATTCATGTCTGCCCTGACATCCAAAGATCCCTGATCTATCCAAGGCAGCAATTCATCATTTGTGCCAGATCCCTGAAGCTTTCAAACCCCTGATCACCGTATCACTATTCCAGACCAAACACGGTCAATCCCCAACATACACACCTCACCTGTTTGGAGGCTTCAACTCACAGAGAAAGAGGAAAAATACCCACTAATGGGGAATTACTGTCCACTCTGCTGGCCCTATTCTTACCACAAGGTGAGAAGGAACTTTTTAATCCAGAGATTTGTGAATTTGTGGCATTCTCTGCCAGAGGGCAGTAGAGGCCAAATCACTGGATGAATTTAAGAGAGAGTAAGATCGAGCTGAATCGGGTTACTGATTGTGGATGATCAGCCATAATCACAATGAATGGCGGTGTTGGCTTGAAGGGGCAAATGGCCTCCTCCTGCACCTATTTTCTATGTTTCTAACCTTGCCATCCAGGATAAAGGCTTCTACACCACCATGTTACCTATTGCCAAATCCCCACTGGCTGGAACGGGAAATAAAACATTTCATGGGCCAACTACAAACGTCCCAACTCTACTGGAAACTGTAGTCCCCACTGCTCCCATGGCACATTCCAGCGCCATCCCTGGAGTGTCCATTCCAGAATAGAAGGATTATATCACGTGCCTAGACTCTGCTCAGTCTCCATGATGTCAGGTATTTGTCTGCAATAACCACCACCAGTCCCACTTCACAAGAGAATCATCCGTCTTATCTCTACACGACGAAACCCGCCAAAAGGTTCACAAGACAACATTACTGGGAGGGAGCTGGAGACGTCAGGCACGATGAGGGTGAACTGGGTTCATGCCTACAGTGCCTTCAGGGTAGGTGGAGGCGCCCTGCGGAACACAAAGATGGTTAAGGACAGGGAGGTCTGTTCACAGGAACTGCACCAGCACATCAAGCTCGTGGGCAGACCGGATTTAGACTTTGAAAATGGCAATGCCTGCATGTGTAATATGTGCTAAAACAATTTCACTCTGCAGTTGCACATTGAATTACCGAACTGTTGACCAAACATCTGTTCATCTCAGCACTCAGCTCTCCAATTGATTCATCCTCAACAAACAGAGATTATCCTTTGCTATCTTGCAGACATTCTCTATAACAGAGCTTTATTTGTCGTTCGGTACCGAAGTACCGAACGAAACTACATAGCAGTCATAGAAAAAAAAACGAAAAAAAAACAAAACACAAGACACATAACCCCAACACAAACGTCCATCACAGTGACTCCAAACACCCCCTCACTGTGATGGAGGCAACAAAACTTCCACTCTCTTCCCCACGCCCACGGACAGACAGCTCGTCCCCGACCGACCCGCACAGTCCCCGCTCCGGGCGCTGAAACGTCTCGCGGCCGAACCGGGCGAAGAAAGGCCCGCGACCAAGCCTTGCGCAGCTAAGTCCCGTGGCCGAGCCGCACCGGGCAATGTTAAGCCCCGCAGCCGAGCTGCACCGGGCGATGTTAAGCCCCGCAGCCGAGCTGCACCGGGCGATGTTAAGCCCCGCAGCCGAGCTGCACCGGGCACTGTTAAGTCCAGCGGCCAAGCCGCACCGGGCGATGTAAAGTCCAGCGGCCAAGCCGCACCGGGCGATGTTAGGC